>NC_138724.1:32316344-32343844 GCF_965113295.1 Leuciscus leuciscus
CAGCCAGGGTGAGCATCCAGCCACAAGCTCCACAGACTTATTAAGTATGAGTTCACTGAGGGAATTAATGAAGTCTATTTCCAAGAAGGAAAGAGATGAAGCTGCTGATATGGCTGCGCTTCAGAGCAAACTCAAGCAGTACGAAAACCGACAGCGTCGGCGTCAGGATCTGATGAAACATATCACATCATTCCTGAGGGAAGAAGGGGATGAAGAGGTGCAAAGTGTAAAGCCTGCCACACCACCGATGAGATCACCTCCAGAAAACTCCCCTCATCTGACCCCTTCATCAAGTCATTCTTCCTATTCATCACAGTCACCTGACATTGAGTTACATACCAAAGGACAAGGACATGTGAGTGCCACACAAATAAATGTAAGCACACCTACTGCAGAGGCAGAGCACTTTAACTCTGGTTTCGTACCAATACAGCCAGTCACTTCACTCCCTTTGTACTCACCAATTTCGTCTGGTACGTTACCTGCCGCCGTGCGCCAACCACAGTATGACACAAGAGCAGATACTGTGCCACTACTGCTTAATTCACAGTTTTGCCCTTATGGCGATGCTGGAACTGCCTTTCAGCCTCGGGTGCAGCCACAGATAGTAGCTCCCACGCCAACCTACCAGCATCCCAGTGTGCCTTACATCTATACAACAGTGGCACCTTCTCCTCGACAACCTGTCGCGGCTCCACCTGCTCCCAGTTTTTCAGTTCCTCACTATACTACAATGCCCCCAGTAGCATCAGTGCCTCAAACCCTGCACAGTGCTTCAGTTCCTGCCATGAACATTCCTGCTCTCGCAAACACTTCTCTACAGCCATTGAGCCAGCCACTGAAGCGACCAGAATACTTGGTGCCTCACCGCCCTTTGCATTCTGTTCCCCAGCCAAAGATTCCTGATTTTGTGAATGACAACGAAAGGGAATTCGCTAACTTGAAATTAGCTTTGGACAATCTTCTGGAACCTCATGCAGAGCTAGATGAAAAATACAAGTATCACATCTTGCTGGAACACCTTAAATTGCCTGAGGCACAAATGATTGGCCAGTCCTGCCGCCATCATCCCTACCCGTACTCTGCAGCTATGCAAGCTCTTCAGTTACAATATGGCCAGCCCCATCAGCTGGCGCAGAGCGAAATAGCAGCAATCCTCACAGCACCAGAGGTAAAACCAAACGATGCACGCAGTTTTCAGAGTTTCGCTCTCCGTGTCCACCTCTTAGTGAGCATGCTGTTATCTTTGGAGGGACCCAGAGGGATGGAGTTGAACTGCTGCTCGCATGTGGATCGTTTGCTTAGTAAGTTGCCGAAGTACTTGCGAGATGGTTTCATAGAGTTTCTCCAGCTACAAGGGAAGCTCAACTCCCCCAGTATTAACCCGTACAACCTACAAGACTTCACAGGGTGGCTCGACATCAAAGCTCAGCAACAGAGATTGTCTAGTAGGTTAGTGCAACGCTACCAGTATGAAAGAGATCACAGCGGTTCAAAAGAGAAGAGTGCTGCTAAACCAAGAAGCCAAAGTACAGCCTTGTATCATGGTGCAGCACCCACTGAGGATAAAGCATCCCCCAGTCCTAAGGTGTCTTGGAAGACCCCCCTCAAAGTCAACTGCCTTTTCTGTGGCAGTAAAGACCACTACATCACTCGATGCAGTAGTATTAAAGAACAGTCAGTGTCTGATCTTTGTAAGTGGATTTCAGAGGGGAAGCGCTGCTGGAAATGTGCCCGTTCCCATGCGCATGAGACCTGTAATCTGAAGAAACCCTGCAGTGACTGTGGTGGTATTCACCTTCAAGTGCTTCATGGCGTGGCCCGAAGTCGTGCAACTGATACATCATCAGCTACCTCGGAGAGCCGCATCTACCTCTTGCCATCCATTGCATCTGGTAGAGTCCTTCTGAAAGTGGTGCCTGTGCTGCTGCACCACAAATCAAAGACAATAGAGACTTATGCAATATTAGATGACGGAGCACAGCGCACCATGATCCTACCTACTGCTGTCCAGCAGCTCCAGCTTAAAGGTGAACCTGAGACTCTAGCACTTCGTACAGTCCGACCAGACACTACTCACCTCAATGGCTCAAAAGTCACCTTCGATATCTCTCCAAGAGGTAAACCAGAGAAACGCTATCAAGTGTTTGGAGCATTCACAGCTTCTGGCATTGATCTGGTGGAACAGTCATACCCAGTTCAGACTCTTCAGAGACGGTATGCACATCTAAGAGGAGTTCCACTACAGCCATTTCACAAGGTACGTCCACTGGTGCTCATAGGTTCAGACCAAGTTCACCTTATTACTGCTAAAGAGCCTATTCGTCAAGGCACCAAAGGGGGACCCGTGGCAGTTTGTACAGCTCTCGGCTGGGCACTCCAAGGGGCGGAAATGAGTACTACTGGCCGAGAACCAGTGCAGCAGTGTTTCTTCGTTTCCACTGATCACCCAGATGATCTTCTCTACAGAAACGTGGAGAGGTTATGGCAACTGGATGTGCTGCCCTTTCGCAACGAGAAACTGGTTGTCCGGTCTAGGCAAGACAAAGAGGCTATGCAGTTGCTTGAGTCTCAAACTCAGCGAGTCAATGTCAGGGGAGTACAGCGTTACGCCACCCCTCTTCTGTGGAACCCAGGTGCTCCAGAACTTAAGGGCTCCATGCAATCCGTCCTTGCAAATCTGAGGAACACTGAAAGGAGACTCCAGAAGGACTCTGACAAGGCCTCAATTTATTCAGGAGAGATTGCCAAACTCATCGAGGCAGGTTACGTGGTCAAGCTTAACCAAACGGAAGCGACACAAACAGAGGCATGGTACCTGCCCCATCATCTCGTGAGTCATAACAATAAGCAACGACTGGTGTTCGACTGTTCTTTCAGATACCACGGTCTGTCCTTGAATGATCAGCTCCTCCCAGGTCCCACACTTGGACCATCGCTGTTAGGAGTACTCCTGAGATTCAGACAGCATCCTGTAGCAGTAAGCTCAGATATCAAGGGCATGTTCCATCAGGTCCGTCTATTGCCGAAGGACAGGTCCTTTCTCCGTTTCATTTGGAGAGATCTGCAGAGTGAAAACCTTCCAGATGTATACGAGTGGCAGGTCCTGCCATTCGGCACGACAAGCAGTCCATGCTGTGCCATCTTTGCTCTGCAACACCATGCTTGCAATTCTGAGGCCAAATATCCAGGGCTACTACAGCTAGTCCACCAAAGCTTCTACGTGGATAACTGCCTGACAAGCTTCCCTACTGTCTCAGCTGCCAAGCAAACTGTGGATCAGTTACGCAGCATGTTAGCAGAAGGAGGGTTCGACCTAAGACAGTGGGCTAGCAGTCATCCAGCGGTGGTAGCTCATCTTCCGACGGAAGCCCAGTCATCAGCCACAGAGCAGTGGTTAGTGCAAAACCGTGTTGACCTTATGGAGCCCACATTAGGCCTCAGGTGGAATTGCGCAGCGGATACCCTTGGCTATCATTATCGGCTCATTGAGCATGCAGAACTGACTATGAGAGCTGCTTACCAGGTGTTGGCTTCTCAATATGATCCACTGGGGTTCATACTGCCATTTACCACCAGAGCAAAGGTGATCATCCAACAGTTGTGGGCTAAAAAGAGAGACTGGGATGACCCAGATCTACCACCAAACCTTCAGGCCGCCTGGACCGACTGGGAAAGCGAGCTAAAACAACTCAGTGCAGTTTCCATTCCTCGCTGTTATACGCAAGCCTCTACAACTGCAGCGGAACAGCACAGTTCTCTTCATGTTTTCTGCGATGCCTCTGAAAGAGCGTACGGGGCAGTGGCATATTTGGCCGTTCAAACCAGTAGTGACATTCATGTTTCCTTCATAATGGCCAGATCACGGGTTGCTCCTAAGAGGCAGCAGTCTATACCTCGCCTGGAGCTTTGCGCTGCCTTAGCTGGAGCTCAGCTGGCCAAACTGGTTAGGAATGAGTTGACACTCTCCATCAGTCAGACAATTCTGTGGACAGACTCCATGACCGTGCTAGAGTGGATTCAGTCAGACTCCTGCCGGTACAAGGTGTTCGTTGGGACACGAGTCACCGAGATCCAAGAATTAACAGACCACACCTCATGGAGGTATGTTAATACACAGGATAACCCAGCTGATGACATTACGAGAGGCAAAACCCTCCAAAGTTTGGCCAAGCCCAGTCGATGGAGTCAAGGGCCTCCATTCTTGAAGCAGAGCCCAAAGCACTGGCCAAAAAGACCTGAAGTTGCACAGTCAGAAATAGTTTCCGAATTGAAAGGCCTAACCTGCTACTCCGTAATGGCAGTTGAAACAGAGTCCAACCTTCCCGATGTTACGCAATTCAAGACCTGGCGAGAGTTAGTGGGGGCAACTCTACGAGCCTGTCAAGGGGCGGCCGCATCGAATAGTGTAATAATGACTAACAGAGAGGCGGAAGCTGTCATGCTGAGGGCATGTCAAGCTCAGAGCTTCCCGGAAGAGGTAGCTGCCCTTAGGGCACAGAAATTGATTCCTGTGCACAGTCGATTAGTTAACCTCGCTCCAGAGTGGGACCCCCTGACCAGCATGATACGAGTTGGGGGGCGTCTAAGAAGGCTTGCAAACTCAGACCCAGAACAAATCCATCCCATTGTACTGGACCCAAGACACGCAGTAACAAAGCTCCTTATTCAAGAATTTGATGAGCGTCTGTTACATCCGGGAGCTGAGAGAGTCTACGCTGAGATACGGAGGCAGTACTGGATTATCAGAGGACGCCAGGCTATCAAGCACCATCAACTCCATTGTCAGTCCTGTCAGCGCTGGAGAGCGCAGCCAAAGGTACCTCAAATGGCAGATTTGCCACCAGAACGCCTCCGTCTGCTCTGTCCACCCTTTTATTCAACGGGCGTTGACTGCTTTGGCCCATACCTGGTCAAAATAGGAAGGCGGAATGAAAAACGCTGGGGCCTGATATTCAAATGTCTCACAACCAGGGCAGTTCACATCGAGCTTCTTAATTCGATGGATGTCGATGCCTTCCTTCTTGCACTCCGCCGGCTCATAGCCAGAAGAGGTCAACCCCGTGAGATCCGTTCAGATTGTGGCACCAACTTCCGCGGGGCAGAAAGAGAGCTACGGGAAGCCTTCTTTAGCATGAAGTCAGAACTCCAAATCCGTCTTGCAGAGCACCAAATTGACTTCAAGCTTAACCCGCCCAGCGCTCCACATTTTGGCGGAATATGGGAGCGCGAGGTCCGCTCTATAAAAAATGCTCTCCAGGTAGCCGTTGGTAACCAAGCAGTCACAGAGGATGTTCTTTCCACAATCTTAGTGGAAGTGGAGGGGATTCTCAATTCAAAACCTCTGGGATACGCCTCAACAGATGTCGCCGACATCGATCCAATTACTCCTAACCTTCTCCTTATGGGGCGGCGGGATGCATCCCTCCCTCAGGTGGCGTATGCTCCAGGAGACATGGGGCGGCGGAGGTGGCGTCACTGTCAAAACATGGCAGACCAATTCTGGATACAGTTCACCAGAAACTACTTGCCTACGCTTCAGACCAGGCAGAAGTGGCATAAAGCTTCAGAAAACCTGGAGGTCGACTCTGTTGTACTGATTGTGGATCCGCAACTCCCGAGAGCTCAGTGGCCCATAGGCAGAGTTCGGAAGACATTGCCCAGCAGTGATGGATGTGTGCGAACTGTCGAAGTTGTTATTGACGGTAAATCTTACATTAGACCAGTTGCTCGCTTGATACAGTTGCCTGCTCTAGAAGGTAACACCAAAGACAGTTAGATAATTCCCTTGATTACCCATTTGCTACTCAAATGTGGGGGCGGCTGTTGTGAATTCTGTCCCTTTAAATATTAAGTTGGTTACGTGTGTGATATTTTAAGTTGCGTTGTACGCAAATAACGTAGTGCAGCGTTCTTAGCACGTACGGACTCAGCGTAATTGCCTATTCACCAAGCTACTCCAGTTGAGCGATCATATCGCGTGCACGCATTCATGTGCAGTTATGTGCAAGAGAAAGTTTATGACAAAGTAAGTTTTCCTTCTATGTATATTGTTAATAACAGATTGTCACTGTATCCCAACTGCGCTAAGTTAAAACATGTTTGTGGTGTAGTTGATGTTTAGCGATCTTTCTTAGTGTAATTTGATCCTGCTTAACGAGCGGATTATCCCGCTAGCATCGCGGCTCGTATTGTTCATGTTTACTAGTTATTACCTTGAAGGGAATTTCTCCGTGGATAATATCTTTCACTGGTTGTCATTTATTACTGCCTGTATTAATGAGACAGTCCAATTTCTATAATTCAATTTGGTATTTTGTCAATTTCATTGCATTATGCAGTTTGTTATTACAGACTCATACTAATATATTTTCCGATTTATATTTCATGTATCAGTGCACTTTACAGTTATGTTTATATTTGAGTTTGCAATCTCTTTAGTTGTTGAATAATTTTAGACAGTGAATATTTATTTCTGTTATATTATTTATTTCAGAAACTACCTCAAGTACACTTATGTGTATGGTCACTCTTGTGCAATAAACGCCTAAACTCTATCTGATGACTCCGACTCCCTGACCAGAGTTCTGCAGCGGTCAATAATATAATCCACCAGTTTTCAGTGGGGCAATCCCCAACAGGCATCATGGGAAACTTCCAGTCACACCAACCCGAGCTGATCTGAGGACAGTTCTGCTTTCTTCCTCAGTGTTTCTAAACGTTCTTACATCAAGACACATTTACTGGAGAAGCAAAACCACCACAAAAAATTTCTGAAAAATAATCTTGTTTCCCTTTGAACTCCATTGGCAGAAACTTGTTCTTGTTTTAAGCACAAACTCACTTCATTGTAATACATTTTTCAGTCTTAATATCTTCAGTCATTGTTCTTCTCCAGTAAATGTATCTTGATTTAATAATGTTGTGAGAAACCCTGAGGAAGAGCATCAGTGTGTGTCCCGTCTGCAGTGCTGATGTGTTGTTGGTGGGTCACAATGCAGGTCTTGTTTTGTTTTTAAAATCATAATCTCCCTCCTCTAATCTTCGTCTGGGCTTGGAAATGCTTCTAAGAGATTGAGGTCAAAAACCCATTAAAATCAGCACATTAGAACTGAATCAAATGAAAAGGCCTCCACACAACAATCAGGAGAGAGCGAGGAGGTCACGTGACTCGAGGCATTCGAACGGGCCAATCAGAGGGGGCGTGGGGACAATAGGTATTAGTGGTGTTCTTCAGGAGCCTAATTCAGTGTGTCAGCTGTGACTCGCACTGATCCGGGATCAGCGGCACAAACACAGCTCTCAGATCAGTGCTACACACACTTACTGTATGTGTTTATGACATATTACCTTATTAACATGAATGGTTATTCTTTATGAAACAAAAAGACAAAACATAAACCATACCGTGTGTAATCCTCTTCTAATTGGTGGTTTATTCCTCAGTTCCAAAATGATTCTTTGCTGATTAATAGACTGTTATTAATGATTAGTTAACAGAATAGGTTAAAACCGTCAGCAAAAACAGGCAGTAATGACTCCAAAATATTATATACCAGTGAAAATGATCTATTCCAATTTTGATACCACAGCTAAAACTTATATGAACCTAACTTGTATGAACTTAAAACATTATTAAAGACATTTATAAAGTTACACTCTAAAAAATCTTGGGTTATTTTTTCGACCCAAATCCTGAGTTGAGCCTTTTGGGTTATTTTGGGGGTTATTGTTTCAGTGTTTGTGTAGTGTTTGTGTTATCCAGATCCTGGGTCAGGCGTAACAACCCAGGGATTGGGTTATTTATCGGGGGCTTTTTATGACCTCTTCAGGAGAGAGCAGTGCAGCTCCGTCAAATTGGCGATGTCTTCGGTAAAATACAGGTTTGTTTACATTTTTTATTAATATTTTTTTTAATTAATTTAGTTTTTTTAATTATTGTTTAATTTTATGCAAAGCAATATACAGGGGCACGATATGAGTCACCTTAAAGGGATACTTCACCTCTGGAAAGATGAATGTGTATATAAAATGGGTCATTTATGTAGAAGAAATGTGAAATTATTTTTGAATTTGGAGCTTTCTAGACTGAGAAAAGCCAGAAAATGTATTTTTGGCTCATGTGGATGAAAGACAACAACTCCCAGAATGCACTTGCTTCGCTGCCCTAGGAGGCCACTCCCAAGCCACGCCTACCGGTAAGAGCGCGCAGTTGAAAACAACAAGGCTAGGCTACTAGTGAGTCTACACAGGATTTCGAGATCGCCCAAAATGTCCGGGATTCGGCTTTTGTGTTCTACAGTCGCCATTCATCATGTTTACTGTGGCGAGCAGGACGAGACTGAGGGGCGCGGGAGAACGGCGAGCAGGACGAGGCTGAGGGGCGTGGGAGAACAGGACGAGGCTGAGGGGTGCGGGAGAACAGGACGAGGCTGAGGGGCGCGGGAGAACAGGACGAGGCTGAGGGGCGCGGGAGAACGGCGAGCAGGACGAGGCTGAGGGGCGTGGGAGAACAGGACGAGGCTGAGGGGCGCGGGAGAACAGGACGAGGCTGAGGGGCGCGGGAGAACAGGACGAGGCTGAGGGGTGCGGGAGAACGTCATCATGTTTACTGTGGCGAGCAGGACGAGGCTGAGGGGCGCGGGAGAACGGCGAGCAGGACGAGGCTGAGGGGCGCGGGAGAACGGTGAGCAGGACGAGGCTGAGGGGCGCGGGAGAACGTCATCATGTTTACTGTGGCGAGCAGGACGAGGCTGAGGGGCGCGGGAGAACGGCGAGCAGGACGAGGCTGAGGGGCGCGGGAGAACGTCATCATGTTTACTGTGGCGAGCAGGACGAGGCTAGGGCCGTGGGAGAACGGCGAGCAGGACGAGGCTGAGGGGCGCGGGAGAACGTCATCATGTTTACTGTGGCGAGCAGGACGAGGCTGAGGGGCGCGGGAGAACGGCGAGCAGGACGAGGCTGAGGGGTGCGGGAGAACGTCATCATGTTTACTGTGGCGAGCAGGACGAGGCTAGGGCCGCGGGAGAACGGCGCGAGGCCGGTGGCGTGATTACTGATGAGCGGCACCTGTGAGACGCACCGGTCTCGTATCTCTCACAGAGGAGCGGGAATTATCTTAGCAATGTTAAAACGCACATCAACCGATCACTTGTTTAGCGTTCATGTAAACACTACATTCAGATTCACCAATCGGAATGAATTCAGTTAGATTGAAACTAAAGGTGTGCATGTAAACAATGAATGGCGACTGCAGAAAGCAAAAGCCGAATCCCGGACATTTTGGACGATCTCGACGGCCGGACATGTCCGGGAAAAAGAGGATGGTACCCCTACTACTCATCTTTCTCCTACTACTCAGCTTTCTCCACAGAACGAGAGCCTGTTAGCTTAGCTTCCAAAGAAAGACGGCTGACATTGTGTACATTCTGTGAGTGAGATCCCTCTATGGGCGGGTTGAACACATGCGGGACAGCTCCTCCTACTGGCTGTAGTCTGTCGCCTCTGGACAAAAAATCCTCAGATGACACAAAATGACGATTTTTGCGTCATCGGAGGATTTTTTCCAGACAAAAAATACATAAATCTCTCATCTCAGGGGGATATGAGGGAGGGAAGCACGGTCACTCGAAAATACTACAGGTTTTCTACTAATACAAAGCTTAATGCTAAATCCTGAAGTATCCCTTTAACGAGTGTCACGTCAGTGTATATATAAAACATTATGTAAAGTAAACAGTCAGTAATAAAATAAGAACAAATAATCAAATAAAAAATAAAAGCACAAATAAATATAGTATAACATACAAATGAAATAAACAGTGCTTTATACTAAAAACAGTAGGTTTCGGGTACAGAGATTTAATAAAGTAAGCACTGTATAGTCTTCACTGTATACATTAAACATCCTTATTAATTAATCCTTATTAAAGTTACAAAAGTTATTCAGTCTAGAGTGAATTTCTCTTCGTCTTTTGTTGTTTGATCAACATTAAAAACACAGGCGGCTGCAGGAATATTAGGCTGCTGTCACTTTAAGAGCGAATGCACTGATCTAATATACTGATACACGTACTTTCTCAACTGTTTACATTCACTTAAGACATACCGACTATGTTTACTGGGACACTCGCTATTTTTTTACATAATTGGGTGTGAATTTGTCCGCTCAAGCACAAGAAGTCATGAAAGAGCTCAGTTTAGTATCCGAGTGTTAGTTTTAGGCCTGATCTGTATGTTTGTGTCGTCATTACGACTGCATCATGTGACTGAGATCCTGCGGTTTGGCAGAAGATCAGAGTCGATGTTCAGCTAATGGAGCTCGAGACGAGAAGCTCTCTAAGCCCGCAGAGAGTGATGCGTGTTTGACCTCGCATTTAATCCGTGTTAAACGAGAGGCCGAAGCAGGACTCGAACCGTCATCTCGGCTTCGGGTTTATGAGCCTGAATCTCAGATGGAGTCGCTCATGCAGATTCCTGAAGCTGAAGTGACACTCGCTCACAGTAAACGCACTCCACTGAGTCCAGATCCAGATGTTGAGAAGCTCACATCAGCTTTACTGCTCTTCATCAGCTTCATCTGTCTCTTAAACTCTTCACTGAGAGTCTGATCTCACACAGCTGGAGAAATGAACAATCCCACAGACACACTGAGATTAGGACCATGATCCTCTGCTGTGTGTGTGTGTGTGTGTGTGTGTGTCTGTGTGTGAGAGAGAGAGAGAGATGGGTAGGTTTAGGGGTCGGGTTAGTGTGTGTGTGTGTGTGTCTGTGTGTGTGAGAGTGTTGCTGTGTTTTTCATTGGTGGCTTTCAGCTCATTGCCATGTGGTTGCTAAGGTGTGTGTGTGGTTGCTAGGTGGTTTAGTTCTGGCACTGGATATCCTTTACAAAAACACGGTCGAGTCGTTTCATCAGCGCTTGTACACTAACTGTGAGTTTCTCATTAATGCTGAGGGATTCCCTTCGGCTCTGTGTTCTCCTGCTTTAATGTTTTCCCCTGGGAATCTCCACAGGAAGGCGGATCCGGATACGGCAGATCCAGTGTGTGTTGTGCAGTCGGTGTGTGTTGTGCAGCCAGTGAAAAGCTTGTGGTCGCACACACACCCTCTCAGAGTAACCGGAGGCGGCTGGGTTTGTTAACCTGAAACGTGAGCTCTGCTTTGTGTTTCCGACTCTTTATTTCCCCTGGTTGGGTTCGGATGCCGTGGGAGAGACACTGGGGGAGACACTGGGAGAGTCAGTGGGGGGGACACTGGGAGAGACACTGGGAGAGACAGTGGGAGAGACACTGGGAGAATAGTGGGAGAGACAGTGGGAGAGACACTGGGAGAGACAGTGGCAGAGACACTGGGAGAATAGTGGGAGAGACAGTGGGAGAGACACTGGGAGAGACAGTGGCAGAGACTGGGAGAGACACTGGGAGAGACAGTGGGAGAGACACTGGGAGAGACAGTGGGAGAGACACTGGGAGACACTGGGAGAATAGTGGGAGAGACAGTGGGAGAGACACTGGGAGAATAGTGGAGAACAGTGGGAGAGACACTGGGAGAATAGTGGGAGAGACAGTGGGAGAGACTCTGGGAGAACAGGGGGAGAGACTCTGGGAGAACAGGGGGAGAGACACTGGGAGAACAGTGGGAGAGACACTGGGAGAACAGTGGGAGACACTGGGGGAGACACTGGGAGAATAGTGGGAGAGACAGTGGGAGAGACACTGGGAGAATAGTGGGAGAACAGGGGGAGAGACACTGGGAGAACAGTGGGAGAACAGGGGAAGAGACACTGGGAGAACAGTGGGAGAGACACTGGAAGAGAGACTGGGAGAACAGTGGGAGAGACACTGGGAGAACAATGGGAGAGACACTGGGAGAGACACTGGGAGAATAGTGGGAGAGACAGTGGGAGAGACACTGGGAGAATAGTGGAGAACAGTGGGAGAGACACTGGGAGAATAGTGGGAGAGACAGTGGGAGAGACTCTGGGAGAACAGGGGGAGAGACACTGGGAGAACAGTGGGAGAGACACTGGGAGAACAGTGGGAGAACAGTGGGAGACACTGGGAGAGACAGTGGGAGAGACACTGGGAGAGACAGTGGGAGAGACACTGGGAGAGACAGTGGGAGAGACAGTGGGAGAACAATGGGAGATACACTGGGAGAATAGTGGGAGAGACAGTGGGAGAACAATGGGAGAGACACTGGGAGAGACACTGGGAGAACAGTGGGAGGGACACTGGGAGAGACAGTGGGAGAGACACTGGGAGAACAGTGGGAGAGACACTGGGAGAACAGGGGGGGAGACACTGGGAGAACAGTGGGAGAGACACTGGGAGAACAGTGGAGAACAGTGGGAGAACAGTGGGAGAGACACTGAGAGAACAGTGGAGAACAGGGGGAGAGACACTGGGAGAACAGTGGAGAACAGTGGGAGAGACACTAGGAGAACAGTGGAGAACAGTGGGAGAACAGGGGGAGAGACACTGGGAGAACAGTGGGAGAACAGGGGGAGAGACACTGGGAGAACAGTGGAGAACAGTGGGAGAGACACTGGGAGAACAGTGGGAGAGACACTGGGAGAACAGTGAGAGAGACACTGGGAGAACAGTGAGAGAGACACTAGGAGAACAGTGGGAGAATAGTGGGAGAGACACTGGAAGAACAGTGGGAGAGACACTGGTAGAACAGTGGGAGAGTCACTGGGAGAACAGTGAGAGAGACACTAGGAGAACAGTGGGAGAGACACTAGGAGAACAGTGGGAGAGACACTGGGAGAGACACTGGGAGAACAGGGGGAGAGACACTGGGAGAACAGTGGGAGAACAGTGGAGAACAGTGGGAGAGACACTGGGAGAACAGGGGGAGAGACACTGGGAGAACAGTGGGAGAACAGTGGAGAACAGTGGGAGAGACACTGGGAGAACAGTGGGAGAGACACTGGGAGAACAGTGGGAGAACATCTGTGTTTATCTGCGCTGGATTGTGGGACTGTGATTGGATTCTCCACGGTGGAATAAAATCCCATTATATGTGCGGCGCCTGCGGTCGGAGCGTCTGGATTATGATCCTGCAAGACAGTGATAAACACAGCATCCTCCTCACACACACACACACACACACTGAGGCGTTTCAGGGATGTTGTTTCCACAGGCCTGAAACACACACTGTACTCACAGCTAACAACTCAAAACTGGTGACGATATCAGAGTTAATGTCGCTCGTTAACACAGTCAAACCACAAACTATTCAGACACCAGATATAATATTTGATATTGTTTCACTAGTGTGATCAGGACACTATAGTTAATTTATGTAAGAGGAGAGCTAAATAAAGTAAACTGTGGCATATCATACCCAATAATTCTAAAATTTGGGATAAAAAATGATTGTTTTGCTGAAGTGTTTTCTCTTTAATTGCTAATGCTCTTTTTACACACAGACTGAACAAAATGAAGCATTGCTTGGTGATTGTTTGAGCTAAACTGGTATTATCTAATTGTGTAGTTAATTTTAACAGCTGACAGATATTCAACATAATTCATGTGTGAGACAGTCTAACAGAAGGATGGACAAAACCAGTCAAATATCAACTGAGTTCTGCTCATATTTTATTACCATTTTCTAAACTATAGCGAATAATCTGTGATAATGTGAGAAATGTTGAAGGTGTCTGAATAAAGTTTGGTTTGACTGTAAACCTGTGGTTTACACACACACACACACACACACACACACACACACACACACACACAGAGAATCACAGACTGCTCTGGCACATTGATCTCTACAGTTCATCACAGATATGGAGAGCAGGAGTGTGTCACGGAGGACAGGAGAGAGCAGATGTATAGGCCGAGGCGTTCAGATCGCTGTTACTGTTAGTTTGTGTTTCTCCAACGAGTGCTGAATGTAATCAGGCCGGAGGAATCCTTTCAAACACTCGTTACAGATTCTCCAGACTTCATTTGCATGATAATCATCAGACGAAGGAGAAGCTAAAGAGCGTTTGAAGTCATGTGATGTTAAGCGATTCAGTGGAAATCTGGCTTGTTCTTCAGCTTTTGTGCTGGAGTGTTTTTCCAGCGGCGTCTGACTGATGAAAGTGTGAGCTGATTTACCCTCGTCTCTTGGGGACGTTTACGGCCGGCGCTTTGTTCACGGAGAACAGAGGAAATGATGGAATGTCTCTTAGCGCTTGCCGTAGACACTCATGCTGAGCCGCAGTTGTTCCTCTGACAGTGAAATATGTGTCTCACATTGATGATGTCAGCGTGTCAAGAGTCTCTTACAGTGAGTGTGTGTGTGTGCGTGTGTGTGGTTGTTGCCATGGTAAGCTTAAGAAACTCAAACAGAAAGAGTTAAAGAAACTGTGAAATCACTGACAGATTTAAGTCGAGCAACTCAAAGTTACATGTAATGATTTGCCCCTGACACACACTCTGAAGTGTGTGTGGATGTGTTGTTGAGTGTGAGCCGGAGCGATCAGGTCCAGACGCTCGGCATGCTGGGATCTGTATTGTCGGGGGCCGAGAGTGTGGGGTCCGGGGGTCAGAGGTCACGGACCTCCTCCTGCTCATGTCACGGTCAAAGTCTCGCATCAATGGCACAAAGCATTTCACCGTGCCGTAAAGCAGACACTGAAGCCCGGCGTGACACGACGGCTGTTTATCATGAGAAAGAGCTGACGCTGTGGGTCTCCAGCTCGCATCATTGTACTTCCTGTCCTCTGCTGATTGGCTGGCATTGCGATTGGCTCCTGCTGATTGGCCGAGCTGGACCGCATTAAGCGTGAAGAGGAAGCAGATTCTTGGCTTTTGGCATGTGAAGCGCATTCAGAAACATTCCTGATTAGTTCTGATAGACGTCCAGTACAGGAATATTTCTGGAAACAGAGGAAGGATTTGCTAAGGCTACGTCTACATTAATCCGGACGCATTTAAAAACTGAGTTTTCCTTTAAAAACGCTCTCCGTCCACACTAGCGTTTTCAGGCGTTTCAGTGTAGATGAGAAACTTTTGGAGAACGCCTGAAAACGCTAAATTCACCTTTACTGCGCATGCGTAAACCCTCACAGAAGCTCTGAGACGATACAGACGGGAAAATAAATAATAAAGGTATCGTGCAATTCTTCTGACAGGATCATTTAGCAGAATATCTCCTCATTCACTGATGCGTCCAGGTCGCTGTCACTCACTTTTATATGTTCGTTCTAAAACATTGATCTCTCATGTTTTACTGCAGGACAGCAAATGTGAGTGAATTCTGTCATCTCTGCAGCAGGCACGGCGCCAGGATTCCAGTTTTGGATGGGCCAGACCAATTGTGGGTGGGCCTTAAATTAAAAACGTTATCCAATCACTGTTTAACCTAATAAAAAATATTGACTAATATACTGTTATATTATCTGTGCGTATACATAATATAGATTTTAATAGCTTGATGCTCTTTAAATATTTTGTTGCATTGTAAAAAGTTTCGGTGCATAGGACGGACCTCTCCGCGATCGCTCTCCGTGGGTCTGACCAAAGAAGAGCGCTTTGGAATCTCCATTACGCATCATACGCATCATACCTGGGCTGCTTTTCCCGATAACGTTGTCTCTTAGCTACAAAGAGCTACAAAGACTCTTAAGGTATAACTTAACTAAAGGTATACTACCACTAAAGGTATATCATTGCTTGCTAGGCGTCTTCAGGGCTATCATCCACTCGCGAGGCAGAAGCGCTGAGAGGCAGAGGCGCTGGCGCCCTCCTAGCAACGGCGCTGTTTTTGGTAAAACATGATTTTGACGACTTCATTAAGTTTTGTTTTGTAGAAAGACTATTTTTAAAAGATTTTCGTTTTGTATAAATTGTATCTTAATTTTGATCAATGTTTTATCAACCAAGTGCCTGTATTTAATAAATAAGAACCACATATATAGCAGACAATGTAATAAGGCGCCGGCACGATCACTTGCATTGCACATGAACTGGAGGGCGCCGAAACTCAGCTTGTGCCTCACAGATTTGAGAAATATAGGCTATCTATTATAGAAAGCTTGAAATGTCTACTTTTAAACGAAAATATTCAAAACCAAAAGAAATAGGCTACTCTCTGATTATATAATCCATATGAAATGTGCATTTCTCTCTGGCGTTCTTGGCGAGTCCACATCGTCAACTTCATCTTTGCAGCGACACAGAAAACACCAGTTTATTAATAAACAATTAAATGTCTCCTTGCTAATTTAGACACATTCATAATCATTACTTTTACCGGTTCTTTGTGGCAATCTTTAAGCGTGCGGTCATAACGCTCATTATCCTGTAGGCCAGGGAACGGCAACTGGCGGCCCGCGGGCCAAAACTGGCCCGCCAGCAATATTTTCTGGCCCGCCGGATTATTTTGGAAGTCCTAAATGCTGCACAAAACTCTTCCACTACTTGAGAAAAGCCGTAGTCGCGCGGCGATTTCACCGCCGCATACTGTGTGAAACACCCATAGGGAATCATGCGGCGCGGGATTACATTTTAAAGTATAACTGTGCGTTCACACCGGACGCGAATAGCGCGTCAAATTCGCGCCTGCCGCGTCTAGTTATACGCTTGACCACTTTGTGTCCATTCGCTCGTCAAAAGATGGTAGCGGTCAGAACTCTGGTGTAGGCTACTTTGGACGGAGCGGGCGGTCTGACTGACAATAGCCCACTCCCGACATCTTTTGACAGCGTATCCGCACTTAATTCTGACCACCTGTACACCTAGCTCTGAGGAGCTGTTTGGTACTGAAACCATTGTCAGTCAACAACATTCTTTTTTTGCAAGGATGTTTGAAATAGTTCGGCAGAAAATAGCCTACTTCATTTGTCAGTAGGGCAATATGATTTTCGTTTATGTTGCTTAGAAATTTGAGTGATAGGCTTTGTCCTATTTAATTTATGTTAGGCTATTTATATTTCATAATTTTTTTCTGTGGCATTTTTTTTCTCTGCTGACAGTACAATGTTAAAATAGCCTAATATTTATATTGACACGAACACAATTTTTGTATAGCATTTATTATAGGCTACTTAATCTCATTCTTGCCGTTAGAGACATTTGAATGTGAGATTATGGAAACGAGATCTAAATTTTGCAGAACCGTCAGGTCGGGAAATAAAGCGGGTGAACACCGAGTGTATTTTAAGCGGTTGCTGAATAGAACCTTGTGGGAGCGGGACAGAAAAAAAACAGTCCCGCGCAGAACTCCTTAAACCTTAGGTGTGTAGTGTGTGTCCCGAATAAATAATAATACAAAAAAAAGGAATAAAGTTCAAAAGTCGGACTGTAAGCGAATGAGTATGATTGCTATTCACACCTTTATTAAAATGGCTGTAATCTGTTACCACAATAGTACTTGATCTGTTTAAAATGATTTCCTTGATATATGCCTAAGGTGTTAAATTAAAAATCAAAATTAAAATTTGTCTAATCCAGTAATTAATTTTTTCTATTTTTGATCTGAGCACAATCAGAAAATCAGAAAACCCATTGTTATTCGTTTTTTCATTTTAGTTCAGGAAATAAATAATGGAAAAACAAGTCGTTTTTCATCTTTTTATTTTTGGTTTTAATTTGAAAAAACGATTGAACGAATGATCCACGGACGGTGACGGACCCATCATATTCCGCGATTATAGGCCTATATAAAAGTATTTAATTTGTATCCATAGGCCTACTTTGTGTAGCTGGCCCGCCATCTACTGGCTAAAAAAAATATTGGCCCGCGGCCAAAGTTACTTGCCGACCCCTGCTGTAGGCTATATAGCCAAGTAATTAAGTTAATATAAAGGGGTGATTTATCCACGAATGGCTTAAATGAACCACTACTATAGTCGACTAGAAAAACATTTTTTAGTCGGAGGCAGCCCTTATTCCACATATTTTCGAACCTGCAGGACATTTGGGTTGAGCGAGCGACCCTGCGGAATGAGTGAGCGGAGCGGAATATTCAGAAATATTAGTGGAATATTCACCCATAACGCCGTGCCTGCTCTGCAGGACTGAGTGCTAAGTGCTAACCCTAACAGTGTGACAGTGAACCGCACATAACAGGCACAATACCCGTATAAACATGAATATCTATTGGTACAATATGCGTCACATGACTAAACTCACGTCATCGCTTTTAAATGCCTGTTTCCCATTCCACACTACAGGCCACACTACAGTCCACACTACAGTCCACACTACAGGCCACACTACAGTCCACACTACAGGCCACACTACAGTACACACTACAGGCCACACTACAGGCCACACTACAGGCCACACTACAGTCCACACTACAGGCCACACTACAGTCCACACTACAGGCCACACTACAGTCCACAGGCCACACTACAGTACACACTACAGGCCACACTACAGGCCACACTACAGGCCACACTACAGGCCACACTACAGTACACACTACAGGCCACACTACAGGCCACACTACAGTACACACTACAGGCCACACTACAGGCCACACTACAGGCCACACTACAGTCCACACTACAGGCCACACCACAGTCCACACCACAGGCCACACCACAGGCCACACTACAGTCCACACTACAGGCCATACCACAGTCCACACCACAGGCCACACTACAGGCCACACTACAGTCCACACCACAGGCCACACTACAGGCCACACTACAGTCCACACTACAGGCCATACCACAGTCCACACCACAGGCCACACTACAGGCCACACTACAGTCCACACCACAGGCCACACTACAGGCCACACTACAGTCCACACTACAGGCCACACTACAGTCCACACTACAGGCCACACCACAGTCCACACCACAGGCCACACCACAGGCCACACTACAGTCCACACTACAGGCCACACCACAGTCCACACCACAGGCCACACTACAGGCCACACTACAGTCCACACTACAGGCCACACCACAGTCCACACCACAGGCCACACCACAGGCCACACTACAGTCCACACTACAGGCCATACCACAGTCCACACCACAGGCCACACCACAGGCCACACTACAGTCCACACTACAGTCCACACTACAGTCCACACTACAGTCCACACTACAGTCCACACTACAGTCCACACTACAGTCCACACTACAGGCCATACCACAGTCCACACCACAGGCCACACCACAGGCCACACTACAGGCCACACTACAGTCCACACTACACACTACAGTCCACACTACAACTTGAAAACGTCGTTTTCAAATGAATCCACTTTGGAGAGTGTTTTTAAAAAGCTTCGTTTTCATTAATAAAAACGCCGCCTCAGTGTCGACGGAAGGACAAAACGAAGAGAGAAAAAGACCTAATAGACATAGTAATTTAGTAAATGACCAGATGATGTCACATGCTGAATAAATGCTGCTGAACAACTGGAATGTGATATTTTATTGTGACGTGTGGAATCGTAAGTTCTGGTTGGTGATTTGAGTTGAATTAGAGCTGATCTGTGAGTGACCATCTTCAGTACAGACTTGGTTGCTTGTAATAACTGGCGTCTGATGGTGATTGATTCCTGACAGCTGTCAATCACAGACACACAGGCTGAAAGGGTTAACAAGGCCTTCAGTGCTCATAACAGCTCTTCACTCGATGTCTGTTTGTCTGGCGCAGGGTTTAAAGTAAACGGCTCTTGAGCTCAGTCTGACCAGTCTGTTGGTCTAACTAATCTGCTAATTAAACAGTGAAGGAGTCGCCGTCTCAAGTCACTAGTCCACTTCAGCTTCATGATGGGCACGAGAGTGGCAGTGTTTCCCATGATGCTGTGTGCTTGAGATGGGCTAGTAGTGTTTCCTGCTCTGATTGGCCCGTTCTGCTTCTGCAGCGCTAATCAGGAAATATGAGCCTCCGCAAAATATAATATTCACAGTATATGTTTGCTCTGTCCTCGCTGACTGAACACGGAAACTAACATGCAGCACAGCGTGACAATCACATTTACCAATCAATCGATGGAATGAATCACCTATGATGACTCATTGAATCAGCTCAGATGACTCATTGAACCAGCTCAGATGACTCACTCGCTCATTGAATTTGTTCAGATGACTTATTGAATCAGCTCAGATGACTCACTCACTCATTGAATCAACTCTGGTGACTCACTCATTCGCTGTATAAGCACAGATGACTCATTGAAATAGTTCATATGACTTACTAAATCATTTTAGGTGACTCACTGAATCAGATCACATGAATCATTGAATCATTTTAAGGCCAATTTACACTGAACTGACAGACAGCAAGAGACGGCAACACACACACTCTGCTGGTTTTGTCGGATCAGTGTGTTATCCCTGTCGGTGTGTTGCCATCTGTCTGAGCTTGAACATGCTGAATCAGAATTAAAATGTCTGAGAAGTGACATGCTGTAATCTGCTGACTGTTGAATTGGCCAGATAACTCATTGAACCAGTTGAGATGACTCACTAAATCAGCCCAGTTGACTCACTGAATCATTACAAATGATTCTTATATCCAGTTCAGTTGATTCACTGAATCTGCTCAGATGACTCACTGACTCACTGAACTGTCTGATTTGAGAGCTTTTACGCTTGTAATATTACTGTAAAACATCCAGAGTCACTCAGGAATGACTTTTAGACCCAGCTGGTTGTTTAATTAAATGTGAACACTTCATGTGAGAAGCTTCAGTCTGAGCTGTGTGATTCTGCTGACGGTGAGTGATGGTGTGTGTTCACGTCTGACTGCATCTGCATCTGCTTTTTATTAAACTCACTGAGTCATTTTTCATGTTGATGGTGTCAGACATATTCATGCATAACAAGCTCTCAGTGATCGTCAGTGAATATGCAGATCTCTGCGTCTCGGACTCGTGCTGACACACAGCGTTTTACAAGTATTTCTCTTCTAATGTTTAATCGTGGTATCATGAGCTAGTCTTGTTGTTGAAGTTATTTGTCACAGAGATGGGATTGTTTTCCAGGTTAAGCATCGCATGAACTGTGACGCGCTCCACATTCAGAGAGTGTTTTAGTCCGATCGATAACACCAAGCTTTTACCCCTGAATCCCGTCCATCCACACACACACACACATCTGCTGTGAGAGAGAGAATATAGGAAATCAATGCTGGACAGAGAATGGACCGATACACAGAGACAGAGTGGAAAAACTCATTCCTGAACGCCGACAGCCTGCAGAACACTGCTTTAGTTCAGATATTCACTGATATTACACTGTTTCACAGCACTGAAACCAAGGCAAATCACGTTTGTTGTCCAGTTACTGCAAATGAATGAATGATGAAGAATACATATGACTCTAGTCATTAAAACACACTTCACTCATTCAGACGGTCTCAGGAAGTCGGTCAGGGTTCAGGTTTCGTATCGTTACACCTGCTTTATGTCATGTGATGATCTTCAGCTCCACCTCTCATGACAACAGGACAAACCACAGACAATAAGAAGTGATGTTTGCATGAGGAGAGGATGTGTGTGTGTGTGACAGTGATCAGGTACTAAGAGCTTTGAGAATCAGATTCCCAGGTAATGAACGAACTGATGTCCGACAGATGCACACGTGTAAATAATTACTGCATGCGTATGAATATTCATGAGCAGTGGATCAGTGTTTCTGAGGCGGCGTCGTGTTTGATTAGCACATGAAAGTGAACCTGTGAGTCCCACCTCAGCATCTGTGTTAATTACAGCTCCTTTAATGATCATCGCTGGTCCTGCGAGCGGCACAGGTGTTCGTCAGCGCAGATACAGCCGTTTAGATCTGTGTTTGTTCTTTTAGCATCAATATTATACTTGTCACGTTTAGTTTGTATTTGTTTTGGACTCTTAAGTTGTTTCTTGTGGATTCTGTTTTCCTGCGTTCCCTTCTACATTTGTTGTCATGGCGATTCATTATGTTCTCTATTAGTGCACACCTGTTTCTAATTATGTTTGTTATCTTGTGTATTTAATGGGGGGGGTTGTGTTTTATTAAAGGGGTCATATAATGCCATTTTTGTACAAGCTAATATGATTCTTTAGGGTCTAAATTAAAAGTTTGTAATATACTTTAATTAAAAATTCTCATTAGTATTGTAAGAAAACACTCATTTTACCTGGTCAAAAACAGCTCTGTTTTCAGCACGCCGTTTAAGTGCATGTGTCTTTAAATGATAATGAGCTTTGCTCACCCCGCCCCTCTGTTCTGTGCATACACTGTTTGAAATAATAACACAATAACCATAACGCGTTGTTCATTATAAACGTGGGATTATGAATTAGCCTATATTGAGAACGTCGTACATAGAAAACATGCCGTAATGTACCTGAGTGTAAACAGCCACATTTGCAAAGATTAATATAAATATTAATATAAAGGTTAATAAAACGTTACACTCACTTCTTCTTCTGGAGGTGCAGCAGGAACACGAATAGTTGGTACCGATCCTTTTTTCAGGAGCAGCTTCTTAGCAAAAACAGCTTTACTGACCCTCGTTTATAAAGCAGTCTGGTGTGTGAAATGATTCGTGCAAACATGAAAGCATTGACGTTGATCGTGGGGAATATTCCCTTCGAAAACAAACTCAGCCACTGCGTCTTCAGCTGTACGGATTTAGGAACATCAAAATGATGCTGTGTTCCTTATTACACCCGAGAACCGAACACCACAATCGCTTAGACGCCATTCTGCTCATAGACAGTGCTCCAGCGTATCAACAATGACCGCGCCGGTCCGCACGGACTATGATTGACAGCTCGCTCACGAGCGAGGGCGGGTCTGTGTTGAAACGCTGCTGTCAATCAACAATCGTGGGAGGGGCGTCCGACCGTGTGACGTCACAAAATCGAACGGCTTGATTTGAGATGGGGAAAACATAAGAAGATTTTTTTTTAAAACCACTGGATGGATTTTTATCATTTTATGATGGTTGTGTACAGGCACTGCCAACACACACTTCAGTACAATCAACTTGTAAAAGTGCATGTACCATTATATGACCCCTTTAAAGTTACGCATTTATTTGCACCCTATCTTTCTTCCTCGTCTTCCTTTGTGGACCTACAGTGACTCATTCATGTTTAGAAAAGTTGCCTTGGCCTCTACAGCTGAAATAAAATAAGTTCAAGATTTTTATTTTATTTTATTCAGGTTAATGTTTATTTTCCGTGAAGTAACAGAAATGCTTTTAGCTGTAGTGATAATAGCCCTGGATGTGAGACGGCAGTGGGCGGCACTTCTCACACGCTCTGTCTCTCTCTCTGTGTCCGTCTCTTTTAAAGTCCCACAGCCATGGAAACAGTCCCATTCATTCTCCTGTGTGTGTGTGTGTGTGTGTGTGTGTGTGTGTGTAAAGGGGCCAGGTCGACCTCAGCCTGCCTTCCATCAGATTTGGGCTGTAAATCTTGTAAATATCCTTTCAGACGGGAACCATTGTCCTGGTTTAGAATCCTGGGCCGCTGAGTTTAATCCCACAGGATTGTGTTTCATTTTATCAGAGTGTGTTTTAATATGGAGGCGTCTCGTGTTCATTATCTCACACGTATTGTAAGATGCTCTGATAAAATCATTTCATATTGATTCAGAGTCTCCAATTCCCTGTTAAATTAACCCACATTCTCACCGTGGCGGCGAACAGCCTCAGTCTGAATCAGGGCTGTTATCTATAACTAACACCACAAAACATTTACGTTACTTGAAATAAAACAAACGTTTACTGAAATAAAATGAAACATTAAAAAAGCTTATATTATTTCAGCTAGTGAGTGTGTGTGTGTGTGTCAAATAAACATGTTCAATACATCACGACTGTCATTGATGTTGGACTAGGAATCGCTAATCATCCGCTGTCTCGCACTGAATGATGTTGTTTTAATGGATATTAGTCGTGTTTGTGTGTTTGTAAACCGTGTCACCCAGACAACAGTAAAACAGGCTTCAGCGGTGGTCCGAGGCTCGGCCCCTCTGTAGGGCACTCGACACACACTTACGAGCACGCAGAATCCTGTGCATCTAGACAGCCAATCAGAGAGCAGCTCCATTCATGCTGGGAAATATGGTGCCCCAAAGAGACACACACACACACAATCATACACGTACACACACTGCATTACTGTTTGTATCAGATGTTACTCTGTCTTATTACACGGCTCTGTGGAATACTTGATTCTGATTGGTCAATCGCTCCATCCAGCGATATGTTATTCCCAGATAACAACCGCTGAGAACAGAAACACAGGCTCATCCGGGTCCCTGAAGTCAGCAGCGCTATACACTCAAACGTTTTTCTTTGTGGAAGTTTTGCATTTGGTGAGTTTATTTTTATAAACTCAGTCGAATCAATATTTTGTGTACAGTTATTTGATTATGCCATCCAGTATCGTGGACTCGCTCTCTCTTGTTTCATACAAACGCAGCGGCGGCCATTTTGTTTGAGACTATTGTTTTATACACTGTTGGATTATGAGATAAAAACAGGTACGATTTTAAAACAGTTTAATATAAAATCAAAATCCCTAATCTCCATAATTATTTATGTGGTGAAATGCTGTGTAATAAGTGTTATGACTGTAAACCGTATCTCTTAAATGTCCATCTAGTTTGAACTCGCCACTGAAACCACTCTCGTCTATGGGAGTCTCCGCTCTCGTCTCTGGGAGTCTCCGCTCTTGTCTCTGGGAGTCTCCGCTCTCGTCTCTGGGAGTCTACTCTCTCATCTCTGGGAGTCTACTCTCTCATCTCTGGGAGTCTCCTATCTCGTCTCTGGGAGTCTCCTATCTCGTCTCTGGGAGTCTCTGGGAGTCTACTCTCTCGTCTCTGGGAGTCTCCTATCTCGTCTCTGGGAGTCTGCGCTCTCGTCTCTGGGAGTCTCCGATCTCGTCTCTGGGAGTCTCCGCTCTCGTCTCTGGGAGTCTCCGCTCTCGTCTCTGGGAGTCTGCGCTCTCGTCTCTGGGAGTCTCCGCTCTCGTCTCTGGGAGTCTCCGCTCTCGTCTCTGGGAGTCTGCGCTCGCGTCTCTGGGAGTCTGCGCTCTCGTCTCTGGGAGTCTCCGCTCTCGTCTCTGGGAGTCTCCGCTCTCGTCTCTGGGAGTCTCCGCTCTCGTCTCTGGGAGTCTCCGCTCTCGTCTCTGGGAGTCTCCTCTCTCGTCTCTGGGAGTCTCCGATCTCGTCTCTGGGAGTCTCCGCTCTCGTCTCTGGGAGTCTCCGCTCTCGTCTCTGGGAGTCTCCGCTCTCGTCTCTGGGAGTCTCCGCTCTAGTCTCTGGGAGTATCCTATCTCGTCTCTGGGAGTCTCCGCTCTAGTCTCTGGGAGTCTCCGCTCTAGTCTCTGGGAGTCTCCTATCTCGTCTCTGGGAGTCTCCGCTCTCGTCTCTGGGAGTCTCCTATCTCGTCTCTGGGAGTCTCCGCTCTCGTCTCTGGGAGTCTCCGCTCTCGTCTCTGGGAGTCTCCGCTCTAGTCTCTGGGAGTCTCCTTTATCGTCTCTGGGAGTCTGCGCTCTCGTCTCTGGGAGTCTCCGCTCTCGTCTCTGGGAGTCTGCGCTCTCGTCTCTGGGAGCCTGCGCTCTCGTCTCTGGGAGTCTCCCCTCTCGTCTCTGGGAGTCTCCGCTCTCGTCTCTGGGAGTCTGCGCTCTCGTCTCTGGGAGTCTCCTCTCTCGTCTCTGGGAGTCTCCGCTCTAGTCTCTGGGAGTCTCCACTCTCGTCTCTAGGAGTCTCCTCTCTCGTCTCTGGGAGTCTCCTCTCTCGTCTCTAGGAGTCTCCTCTCTCGTCTCTGGGAGTCTCCTCTCTGGTCTCTGGGAGTCTCTGGGAGTCTGCGCTTTCGTCTCTGGGAGTCTCTGCTCTCGTCTCTGGGAGTCTCCTCTCTCGTCTCTGGGAGTCTCCTATCTCGTCTCTGGGAGTCTCTGGGAGTCTGCGCTCTCGTCTCTGGGAGTCTCCGCTCTCGTCTCTGGGAGTCTCCTCTCTCGTCTCTGGGAGTCTCCTATCTCGTCTCTGGGAGTCTCCTCTCTCGTCTCTGGGAGTCTCTGGGAGTCTGCGCTCTAGTCTCTGGGAGTCTCCACTCTCGTCTCTGGGAGTCTCCTCTCTCGTCTCTGGGAGTCTCCTCTCTCGTCTCTGGGAGTCTGCGCTCTCGTCTCTGGGAGTCTCCTCTCTCGTCTCTGGGGAGTCTCCTCTCTCGTCTCTGGGAGTCTCCTCTCTCGTCTCTGGGAGTCTGCGCTCTCGTCTCTGGGAGTCTCCTCTCTCGTCTCTGGGAGTCTGCGGCTCTCCACTCTCGTCTCTCGGAGGCTCCTATCTCGTCTCTGGGAGTCTCCTATCTCGTCTCTGGGTGTCTCCACTTTCGTGTCTGAGGTGATGCAGAAAGACTCAGAGCCGGATCGTGTTTCAGCTCGAGCTCTTTTGTGAACGAGAGGCATTATTGCGGGAGAATAGAGGCTCTGAAAGGGAGATCGCCTCCATTGTCACGGGCCACAACCGTATAAGAGACGTCAAAAGACTTTCCTAATGACTGCAATAAAACACTTTCCCATCATCAGCAGGACTCGTGCAACATCTGTGCCGGGGCTGATGGGAAGTGTCCTCAACTCAGTGTCAGATCACTTTTTATAGGTTATATAGTTAACCTAGCTGTAATATATATATTGTGTTGATATACTGTTATATGTTTGCTACTTTATTTGACTTTTTTTATGCATTTGGCACTTTTATCCAAAGTTTGATTTAAATGCTTGATCTTATTACTTTTTGTTCAAATGTTATTTTTGAGAATCTGTTCAAAGGCTTTATATGAAATAATGTTTATTATTGATGTTACTATTATTTTTGACTTGCACTGCATTTGTATTTGAGTTGATGCATGTCCTGCATGTTTGAGCTACAGGAATGACACTTGTTTGTAACTTCATGAGAGTAAACATCAGAATGTCAGTGATGCATAGCAGTAACACATACTCATGAACTGCTGCACACGAGGCCAGGAAATGTTTAACCTCCATTGAGTCAAAGACAAAAGATAGATTTAATCCTGCGGTGAGGGGCGGGACTCTCTCTTTCTGGCTCTCTCTCGCTCGCTCTCTCTCTCTGAGTGATGCTGAGTGTGTGTGTGTGTGTGTGTGAGTCTCACCGGAGGCTTCAGTATGTGACCAGTCGCTGCTGCTGGAGGTAAAGTCTTTCATTGATCAGCGTGTGTGTTGTTGAGGTGAACACTGATGTAGAATGTGTGTGTTGTTGATAATGTGTGTGTTGTTGAGGTGAACACTGATGTAGAATGTGTGTGTTGTTGATAATGTGTGTGTTGTTGAGGTGAACACTGATGTAGAAAGTGTGTGTTGTTGAGGTGAACACTGATGTAGAATGTGTGTGTTGTTGATAATGTGTGTGTTGTTGAGGTGAACACTAATGTAGAATGTGTGTGTTGTTGAGGTAAACACTAATGTAGAATGTGTGTGTTGTTGAGGTGAACACTGATGTAGAATGTGTGTGTTGTTGATAATGTGTGTGTTGTTGAGGTGAACACTGATGTAGAATGTGTGTTTTGTTGAGG
>NC_138724.1:32348844-32351344 GCF_965113295.1 Leuciscus leuciscus
TAATCTGAATTTATGAAATACATCTCAAATATAGGTTTCAGTGAATTATCAAAGTTTTTTGAGCTAATATATATATATTTTGCATCTATTGATATTGCATTACTATTGACACGCTTTATTGCAGAAGTTGAAAGCACTTTAAAAAAATGAAAGTGTAAAAAACTTACAGATTTTTACTGTAAAGCAAATGTACTGTACTAAACATTTGTATTTCATACATAATATAAATATATGTTACAAAATAATTTGGACTCTAAAATTGCTCTAAAATCAAAGCCATACGTCTATCAAAGCTGTGTTCCAAATTTGAAGTTGACATCACAAAAGTAAGATGTTCTTCAGGTGCTGTACCAGAAACAGCCACCAGGCGGCGCTCACACGCTCTGCTGTCACACATTCATACATTTCTGTCATAATATCACAGTCGACCAACATGCAACCTTGAGGATGCGTCGTGTCAAGATTAGAAAAAGATTTGATAATAAAATAGTGCAAATGTTGTACGATGAAACCTGACACCGCCTGATAGGGGGAGGAGCCTAATTAAAGGATGAGTCTTTGAATAACACCTAATTTATGATTATTACTAAAATATGTTATAAATATATGACAATGAAAGTGTCCCGCTGGCAGTTAACAGGTTAATGACTGGTATGTGTAAATGCTGTGTGTGTGTGTAAATGCTGTGTGTGTGTGTGTGTGTGTGTGTGTGTGTGTGTGTGTGTGTGTGTGTGTGTGTGTGTGTGTGTGTGTGTGTGTGTTTGCCGTGTTCTCTCAGGGTTCAGTGTGTGTGTGTGTGTGTGTGTGTGTGTTCTCTCAGGTTCAGTGTGTGTGTGTGTGTGTGTGTGTGTGTGTGTGTGTGTGTGTTCTCTCAGGTTCAGTGTGTGTGTGTGTGTGGACAGAAGCTTCCACAGCTGATCTCCACAATAGACAGAAAGTGCCGGTGAGCGTTGGTCAGCACATCCTAAAGCCACTATTGATCCGCCAGAGAACGGCTCACATTAGCATCACAATCCCAGCCGGCGCGGGCTAGCTTTACCCGGCGGCGCGTGAAGGACTCGCTGACACCGATGCAATGTGTGTGTTCCGGCTCGGAAACATCCAGTTAACACACACACACCTGCCTTTATGTAAAGTGTATCACTTAGGCTAGATTAGATACAACCAGATCATATCGCTAAAGGAGTCACTCACTTCAGAATCAAAATCTCCTGCTACTTGACTCTCCTCCTCGTCATCCCAGATGTTCATGTGTTTCTTTCTTCAGCCGAGAAGAAATGAAGGTTTTTGAGGAAAACACTCCGGTATGTTCCTCCATACAGTGTCTTCAATGGGGTCCAACGGGTTGAAGGTCCAGATGTGAGTTTCAGTGCAGCTTCAAAGTCTCGACACGATCCAGCCGAGGAATAAGAGTCTTATCTAGACAAACCAGCCCACATTTTAGAACAATATAAACATTTATATACTTTTAACCACAGATGCTGGTCTTGCACTCGCTGTGATGCGCCACACATTACGTCATCAGGGTGAAAGGTCAAGCGTGACGTAGGCGTAAGAACAGACCCAGTGTTTACACAGCAGACATGATGTTATTGAACAGTTAGTTGTGGTTTTCTGAGCTGGTGTTGGAAGAGAATCAGAACGGATGAACGGCTTTGTCTTGTTTCCCTGTTGCATATTAAAAAGGTCAACAGCACTAAACAGGAGATGTGTTTTCCACGCCGTCCAATGAGTGCCTCCGCTCACGCAGAAATCAGCTGATTCAGGGAAGAGTCCTGAAGAGTCCCGCAGAGATCAGTCTCGACACCGACACACACACGACAGAGGAGATTACTCTTGATATCACACACATGATCAGCTCTCAGATTCTGTCGCTTTTATTACCAAACTCAAACAGGAAATGGAGTTTTGGCTCTTGTAAATGTGAGGTGAGATGCTGTATCGCCTCAAAGCGGCACGTGAACAATCATCTGCTACTCTTTACTGGTTACTAGTGGATGAACACGAGTGTATCGGTCGATCGGCTGGAAGAGGTCTATAAAACAGCTGGAGGACACTGTGTCACATTACCTCAGGAGAGCCAGTTCATGATTTAAGGAAAGAAGAATTAGCTATACAGAGTATTTTGCTAAATATGTGCACTATAATACATATATAAATATAAGTAGAATTCTTATGAATTCTTAGAATTCTTAATCCCCCCCCCCCCCCCATAATTCTCACTCCAAGCTAAACTCAAAAGTTGGCAGCCCTGTATTTGTATTTGCATATGCAAATGAGCCGTCCTCATCATGTGACGTGCGGCCTCAGACTCTGATCTGACGAAGCTGATCCCAGACCTGTGATCTGTGGAGCTGTTGCCTGTAGTTTAGCGCTCGCTTCACCAGCGCATGCTAACGAGACCTCGTTCCTTTAAGAGGCTGCCAGACATTAGCATCTCAGAGGATCCCAGGTCTGTGTGTGTGTGTGTGTGTGTGTGTGTGTGTGTGTGTGTGTGTGT
>NC_138724.1:32356344-32361344 GCF_965113295.1 Leuciscus leuciscus
AGACGAGACTTACACTTACACACACACACTCCGAGATGAGACGAGACTCACACACACTCCGAGACAAGACGAGACTCTCACACACACACACTCCGAGACGAGACTTACACTTACACACACACACTCCGAGATGAGACGAGACTCACACACACTCCGAGACAAGACGAGACTCTCACACACACACACTCCGAGACAAGACGAGACTCTCACACACTCCGAGACGAGACTTACACTTACACACACACACACACACACTCCGAGATGAGACGAGACTCACACACACTCCGAGACGAGACGAGACTCTCACACACACACACTCCGAGACGAGACTCTCACACACACACACTCCGAGACGAGACGAGACTCACACACACTCCGAGACGAGACTTACACTTACACACACACACACACTCCGAGATGAGACGAGACTCACACACACTCCGAGACGAGACGAGACTCTCACACACACACACTCCAAGACGAGACTCACACACACTCCGAGACGAGACGAGACTCTCACACACACACACACACTCCGAGACGAGACGAGACTCTCACACACACTCCGAGACAAGACGAGACTCACACACACTCTGAGACGAGACTCACACATACTCCGAGACGAGACTCACACACACTCTGAGACGAGACTTACACTTACACACACACACACACACTCCGAGATGAGACGAGACTCACACACACTCCGAGACGAAACGAGAGACTCACACACACTCTGAGATGAGACTCACACACACTCCGAGACGAGACTTACACTTACACACACACACACACTCCGAGATGAGACGAGACTCACACACACTCCGAGACGAGACGAGACTCTCACACACACACACACTCCGAGACGAGACTCATACACACTCCGAGACGAAACGAGAGACTCACACACACTCTGAGATGAGACTCACACACACTCTGAGACGAGACGAGACGAGACTCACACACACTCCAAGACGAGACGAGACGAGACTCACACACACTCTGAGATGAGACTCACACACACTCCGAGACGAGACTTACACTTACACACACACACACACTCCGAGATGAGACGAGACTCTCACACACACACACACTCCGAGACGAGACTCTCACACACACACACTCCGAGACGAGACTCACACACACTCCGAGACGAGATGAGACTCTCACACACACACACACACACACACACTCCGAGACGAGACGAGACTCTCACACACACTCCGAGACGAGACGAGACTCACACACACTCTGAGACGAGACTCACACATACTCCGAGACGAGACTCACACACACTCTGAGACGAGACTTACACTTACACACACACACTCCGAGATGAGACGAGACTCACACACACTCCGAGACGAAACGAGAGACTCACACACACTCTGAGACGAGACTCACACACACTCCGAGACGAGACTTACACACACTCCGAGACGAAACGAGAGACTCACACAACTCTGAGATGAGATGAGATGAGAAACACTCTTTTATGATGGATAGATGCACTCTTGTATGAAATGTGCTGTATAAATAAACGTGCCTTGCCTTCTGATCGCCCTCAGCTTCTCGTGGACCAGGAACGGGACGCATTTCGACATCGATAAAGATCCCAAAGTCACGATGAAGCCTCATTCAGGAACGCTGGTGATCGACATCAGCGGAGGAGAGAAGGCCGACGCCTACGAGGGCGTGTATCAGTGCACCGCCCACAACCAGCTCGGCTCCGCCCTCTCCAACCACATCGTCATCCGCCAGTCCAGTACGTCAGCTCCACCAATCAGATCACTCGCTGCTTTCTCATCTCATCTCTCACGCAGCCTCGTTTAACCCTCTCACTCTCGTTGTTTTGTGTGTCGTAAGACATTTTCAGCGTCATCAGAGATCTGATACTCGGAGGTAAATGGTAATGTTTGGCTGTAATGCATGTGGCGGCCCAATCCTGCAGACTGTCCTCATAGTGACCTCATCAGTGTCTAGATCTCTTTCCTGCATCACGTTTCACATGTCCGTCACGCTCACGCTGGTGTTGAGTCATGTGATCACGGCTGCTTCCTCTTCCTGTAGGATCTCCTCTGTGGTCTAAAGAGAGGTTCAGTCCAATCGTTGCGCAGGAGGGACAGTCGTTAATCCTGCACTGCCGCCCGCCCGCCGGCCTCCCGCCACCCATCGTGTTCTGGATGGACAACAGTAAGTGTCCTCGTTAAATCTGTTTTCTGGATACGTTAACTATGAACAATTCATTTTTTTTATGTTTTGAGCTCATAATGTTTAATCAAATGGATCTTCTCCGATCATTTAGTGTGATTAAACTCCGCCCCTTCAAGCTCATGCTCATCTGCATACAGAGCCACGCCCACATCCCAACATCCAATCAACAAACGATGCACAGAATCAAGGCTAGGGCGGGGCAACCTGTCACTCACATGACATCAGCCAATAGCAAATCACAACATCCGATTGATTCCCCACTGACAAAAAACTTTTCCCCTGCAAGCTCACGCTCATTTGCATAGAGCCACGCCTACATCCCAACATCCAATTAACATCTGATACACAGAGTCAAGGCAAGGGCGGGGCAACCTGTCACTCACATGAGATCCACCAATAGCAAACTACCACCATCCAACCATTCAATCAATTCATCATGGACAAAAAAGTCCGCCCCTGCAAGCTCACTCTCATTTGCATAGAGCCACGCCTAAATCCCAACATCCAATTAACAAACGATGCACAGAATCAAGGCGAGGGCGGGGCAACCTGTCACTCAAATGAGATCAGCCAATAGCAAACCACCACCATCCAATCGATTCCCCACTGACAAAAAACTGTTCCCCTGCAAGATCACGCTCATTTGCATAGAGCCACGCCTAAATCCCAACATCCAATTAATAAACGATGCACAGAATCAAGACGAGGGCGGGGCAACCTGTCACTCACATGACATCAGCCAATAGCAAACCACAACCATCCGATCAATTCCCCATGGACACAATCAAGCCCCGCCCACATTTGTTTGTTCCAGAAGCGTTTCACTCGATATAAGACACTATAGAGAAGACGAGCGCAGCTTCCCTTTTTCTCCGACTCTAACTGTGTGTGTGTGTGTGTGTGCAGATTTCCAGCGTCTGCCGCAGAGCCGGCGAGTGTCTCAGGGTCTGAACGGAGACCTGTACTTCTCCAACGTCCTGATGGAGGACTCCAGGAACAACTACATCTGCTACGCCCGGTTCCCACACACGCAGACCATCCAGCAGAAGCAGCCCATCACCGTCCACGTCATCGACCGTGAGTCGCAGATCTGTGGGACGGCGCTTCCCCTAGTCATGCGCCTCTGAATGAGCACTATTGTAGTTTTGGGTTGGTTTGAGCGTCAATAAAACCCCCGAACATCCATTCATCACTTTAATGCACGTCTGCTCTCTGAGCGAAACAAAGAGCTCTTGAGTCGCAAATGCCATCGGCCGCAGCTGTGAGAATCTCGCATCATATTCCTGCGGTTGCTTTGCATGTGTTTGATTTGTTTTGTTGTTTTGTTGTGTTTCAGTGGATTCACTCAATGACACAATGGCAGATTATTTCAATGACACTGATTTGTTTAGTGGTGAGTGACGGCGCCCCCTAGTGACTCTGGTCTAACCCACACCCAGTGACCTCTAACCTCCGCTGTACTCCCTCATTCCGGAGCGTCTTTCATTAAAGCCCTGTTTATTGACTAACAGATCTCAGATGTCTTCTGCTTTAGACACAATGATCCTGTCGTTCCTCATCATCTCTTTCTGAACTCTCTTCATCTTCCTGATGTCTGTTGATATTAGGGTTGGGTATCGTTTGAATTTTAATGATTCCGATTCCGATTTTGTTTATCGACTCCGATTCTTATCGATTCCTAATTTCGATTCCAATAAGACATTTTTTAACAAGTATCCGATTCCTGACCTCAAGCATTCAATTCCAGAATTGGAATCGATTTTCAATTCCCAACCCTAGTTGACATGAGTTGTGGTTATGAAGCAGGATCTCACTGAGAGCGTTTTCTTCCAGATAAGCCGGTGGACGAGCGAGCGCCGGTGTTCCTGGTTCCCAGTGGCTCGCTCAGCTCTCAGATGGTCCTGCGAGGAGAGGTTCTGGAGCTGGAGTGCATCGCAGACGGCCTGTGAGTCCAGATTCACCACAGCTCTACAGTAACTCTAGTGTGTGTGTTTGGGTCTGTGACGTTCTGATGTTCCCGCTCAGTCCCACTCCTACGGTGTCCTGGACGAAGCTCAGCGGTGAGATCCCCGGTCACAGAGCTTCACTGATGAACTTCAACAAGACTCTGCGGATCTCGGACGTGTCGGAGGCGGACGCCGGGGAGTATCGCTGCACTGCCAGGAACCGGCTCGGCTTAGTTCACCACACCTTCGGAGTCTCCGTTAAAGGTGAAAACAGCACAAACACACACGCTTGGAGCACTGTCCGGATGGAGCAATCCTGAGGCATTACTCTCTCAAACTAAAGGGATAGTTCACCCCAAAATAAAAATTAGCCCATGATTTACTCACCCTCAAGTCATCCTAGGTGTATATGACATTATTCTTTCAGACGAATACAATCAGATTTGTCCTGGCTCTTCCAAGCTTTATAATGGCAGTGAACTGCTGTTTCTGTTTTGAAGTCCATAAAAGTGCATCTATCTGTCATAAAAGTGCATCTATCCATCATAAAAGTGCATCTATCCATCATAAAAGTGCATCTGTCCATCATAAAAGTGCATGCTTGGGTGTGATGTTTGATTGGCTGCTGTGGAGTTTATCAGTAGATCAGATGTTGGTGTAAGTGTTGAATGTTGTAGAAAGAGCACTAAACTCTGTTGTCTCTCGGCAGCGGCTCCGTACTGGATCAGCGCTCCCAGGAATCTGGTTCTGGCTCCGCTGGAGACGGGCGTCATCACGTGCCGGGCCCGAGGACACCCCAAACCCCACATCCACTGGTTCATGAACGGCCTGCCCATC
>NC_138724.1:32363844-32366344 GCF_965113295.1 Leuciscus leuciscus
TGTGTGTGTGTGTGTGTGTGTGTGTGTGTGTGTGTGTGTGTGTGTGTGTGTGTGTGTGATCAGGACCAGTGTTGCTGTAGTGTGTGTGTGTGTGTGTGTGTGTGTGATGTAGTCATGTTCATAAATCCCCCGTTCTGTCGGTCCTGTGTGTCGCGCAGGTTTAAGGACAGCTCCAGCATGTTGGAGGGAGACCCCTATGTGTTCCACAAGAACGGGACGCTGGAGATCCACGTGTCTCAGGCTGTAAACAGAGGGAAATACACCTGTGTCGCCAGGAACAACCTCGGCATCTCCGAGAACCACGTCTACCTGGAGGTCAAAGGTCAGAGGTCATTCCCAACTCAGTGTTCGGGCTTCTGAAGCGGGGCTCTGGGGAAAAATAAATCTATCAAAATCTATTTAAATAAATATAGAATATATATATACAAAAAAACGTAATAAAATTATAAATATAAATGATTAATAATATATAAATATATATTTATATAAATATATATATCATTAAATACAATTTAAATGAAATGAAATAAGTAAATGAACGAATGATTTGGAACAGAAAATACCTTTTTTCCAAATAATATTTTACATATATACATTTTTCCGTGAGATATAGAGGATTAAATAATTGCATCTACACCCGAGGAGCCATCGCTCGGCTATACTGAGTGCTGTAGTGCATGTTGAGATGAGCAGACATTGGTATTGGTCTGGACGGCTCCAGGTATCCCATCATGCATCATGTTTGGAGGCTCCAGTTAAGTGCCTCTCTGAAGAGCATTAGGAAAGCATTCAGACCCGATGAGAGCCGGGAGAAACACTGGGAACTGCAAGCTGGCAGTTTCTCATCCCACAGATCAGCATGAGGAGCAGTTAGTGTTACAATGATCTTTACCATCCGCCTAGCAACACCCCAGAATATCCTGAGCACCGCATAGCAACTCCTTGGTAACGGTGAAGCACACAGCAGCTTCTGTGAGTGAGTGAGTGATTGAGTGATTGAGTGAGTGAGTGAGTGAGTGAGTGAGTGATGAGTGAGTGAGTGAGTGAGTGAGTGAGAGTGAGTGTGTGTGATGTGTGTGTGTGTGTGTGTGTGTGTGTGTGTGTGTGTGTGTGTGTGTGTGTGTGTGTGTGTGTGTGTGTGTGTGTGTGTGTGTGTGTGTGTGAGTGTGTTAGTGTGTGTGTGTGAGAGCATGTTTCTGATGGTCAGCATCTCCTCCAGAGCCGACGCGGATCCTCCGGCCTCCGGAGTACAGGGTGGTCCAGAGGAACAGGGACGTCGTGTTCGAGTGTAAGGTGAAGCACGACCCGTCACTCATTCCCAGCACCAGCTGGCTCAGAGATGGAGGAGAGCTGCCCGAAGACGACAGGTGTGTGTGACTCTTCATCATTCACTGCATCAGATCAGCCTCAGTTAGGTTTGAGTTCTGGGTATAATCGATATTTTCAAGGTCAAACTACCTCATATTTGTAATATGAATTTTGTATGCAAATTGCCCTAACCCTAACCCTAACACTAACACTAACCCTAACATTTCCGGAAAACATCACAGGTTAGCCAGTATTCGTGACAACCAACTCTGCACTTCTGCACTCGTGACTTAAAGGGGACATATCATGATAATCTGAGTTTCTCCGTGTGTAAGTGCTATAATCGGGTCCCGGTGCTTCTAATAACCCAGAAAACGTGTAAAGTGAAACCCAGTAACTGTGTTCTGGTGAGCCTTTCTCTGCACGCATGTTATAAAATAATCCGATCAGATTTCGCTCTCCTTCTGACGTATGAAGAGGATCTTATTATAATATTCCCGGCCCTTAATCTGCACGTTTACACACACCAGCCGACATTTGATTCCACACGCGACAACAGAGACCAGTTCTAACGCAATGGCAGAAGATCCAGCAAAGCCTGAAACTGTTCTGTGGTTGAGCACAGACGAGCACTGAACACTATTGACCAGAACATGTCACCGCTGTCTTATAAACACCTCAGGAACTGTGGACACTTGTGGAGAAGTTAAACATGATGATGAGATGATCAGTGTAACTCCACAACAACTACAGAAATGTCGCCACTAACATTCAGAAGCTCTTCCTGAGTCTCTCCGTAAGGCTGCACTCGCTACTGGTTATTCTGGGATTCTGGATGAGGGAGATTGGCCTGTTTTGTTATTGCCGGAGTTTCTGAAGCTCGTGTAAAGGCTCCGCCCTCTTCTGAACGGAGGCGGAGCTAAAGCTCATTTGCATTTAAAGAGACACACACAAACTGTGTGGTTTTTGCTCACACACAAAAAGAGGCAAATTTGACAAGCTATAATAAATGATCTGGGGGGATTTGGAGCTGAAATTTCACACACACATTCTGGGGACGCCATAGATTTATATCACATCTGGTGAAAAGGGGCATAATGTGTTACCTTTAAATTGAGATTTGAGTCTGAGTTGTGTGTGTGATCACAGGTTTCGAGCACACTTGGACAGTCTGACCATCACAGGAGTGATA
>NC_138724.1:32371344-32381344 GCF_965113295.1 Leuciscus leuciscus
ATACGAGCGTGTGTAAACTCTGTTGTCGTTGTGCAGGTTCATTACCAGCGCGAGCGGAGTTTACACCGACACAACTCTCACCACGGCGAGCAGCGGAGCGAGAGCTTCGGGCCCAACAGAACCCGCGGGAAGCTCCCGGACCTGCACCCGTTCAGCGTCTACAGTCTGCATGTGAGGGCGTTCAACAGCCGTGGGGAGGGACCCGCTAGCGCCCCGCAACGCTTCGAGACGCCGGAGGGCGGTGAGAGCATCTGAATACTCGCTCAACCCGCTTTATTCACTCATATCATGACTTTATTTCTCAGAATTCTGACTTTTTTCACAATTGCGACTTTTTATCCCTCAGTTTTGACTTTTCTTGCAACTGTAAGTTTTATTCTCGCATTTCTTACTTTTTCTACAAATTGTAATTTTTTACCTTGCAATTCTTTTGCAAAACTTTTTTTTCGCAATCATGACTTTATTTCTCATAAAACTGGCTTTTTTCTAGCAATTCCGACTTTCTTCTCACAATTGCGACTTTTTATCTCTCAGTTTTGACTTTTCTTGTAATTGTACATTTTTATCTCTCAATTCTGACTTTTTTCTCGCAATTGCAATTTTTATCTCTCAGTTTTGACTTTTTCTTGCAACTAAGTTTTTATCTGGCAATTCTGGCTTTTCCTCACAATCATGAGTTTATTTCTCGCAATTCTGACTTTTTAATCGCAATTGCAATTTTTTATCTCGCAATTCTGAATGTGTTCCTGCAGAGCAGCTTTACAGCTGAAATTGAACTTGTTTCATTAAAGGTAGGGTAGGTAATCCTGTTCAGAAACACTTTTTTTTATACTGGGTGAAATGGTCCTTCCATCCTGATAGTAGTCAATACATTATGTGTTTAGAAAAAGGAATGAAAAAAATCAGACCTCTGTAGCAGCTGCAGGACAGTAAAAACTCTGACCAATCACTGCCATTCGGTGCGAATGTAAAGAACCAATCAGATGCCTTCATGTCTCGTGCCCGCCCCGAGCCCCACTGCGCGCGCTGCCCGGCGTGCACTCATCACATGTCACCGTTCCCGGAAATATTCAGCTCAAAGCACCTGCATATGCAGTCAGCGAAGGCAAACAAGGCAAAAACTACTTCCTCGGACCCTGCCCGCACTCTTGAACGACCTCCTCTGCTTCGCCCTCAACCCCGGACCTGTCCTCGAGCCGACGATGCGGTACTTGTCTCCGGACTCGGAGTGTACGTTAGTCTTCATTAGAGTCAACAATGTTTTCATCATGGAAACTCTTACATGCAAAACACCGTATATGTTATGAATCTTACACGAAATTCATCTTCATCACAGTGTAACTGATGGTAATGGAAAAACGTGTATCAATGCAACCTGTTTTTAGTTTTGCCTTATAAATATAGCTCGTTACCGAATGAAACTAGCTTGATAGTGAGTACTAAAAGAAATCTTATTTGTTTATATTCATAGTGATAAAGTTAGGTATTTTACCTACTGTCACTGTATGTACTGCGCTCCTTCCTCTCCACTCGTCTCAGGTAATAAATGCGTCTTGTTCCAGCCTGAGCGTTTGGCGTCGCGCGTTCATGTGTTTTGGGGGCGTGGCTTTGGAAGGAGCTCAGAAGGGAGGGGGTGGAGTGAATGGAAATAATGAGCTGTGTTTATTGCAGATTAAAAGGTCTACAGTCACTCGATTTTTATATTTTCTTTTTCAGAGTACTTACATTTTAATTATGTATTGGTATATAAAGACAGTTTAAACAAATTTGGAATGTTTTTTTTTTAGAAAAATGATTACCTACCCTACCTTTAATGAAGAACTTTACACAGTTAGTGAACTGAACTGAATCACCACGGAACTGATCTGAATAATGACTCTCTGATCTTCTGTAGAGCTGCTTCACCACTGAATCTTGCAAGTTTGAAGTTTGCATCATTGATTCTGTTTTCCTGTTTATCACTGTGAAACTGCTCTGAAATGATCTGTACTGTATAAAGCACTGTAGAAATAAAACTTGACTTGAAGGCACAGATTTTGTGGTCTGTATGGTTCCAGTTCCCGGCGTGCCGTCGTTCTTCCGCGTGTCGGCTTCGGATCTGGACTCTCTGACGCTGGAGTGGGCTCCACCTCACGAGAGGAACGGCCGTCTGACCGGATACACCCTCAGATATCAGACGGGTGAGAGAATCTCTCCTCACCTAAGATCTAAATCTACAGCAGCTTATGATTGGCTGAAATAACGTGACCCCACCCCTTTCCGCTCTCGCTCCGCCTCCAGTCAACAGCAGCCATGACTTGGGTCTGCTGGATGAGATGGATCTGCCGTCCAATCAAAGCAGTGTAACGCTGCACAACCTCCATCACAGCACGCGCTACAAGTTCTATTTCAGTGCCAAAACACAGCAGGGATCCGGTCCTGCGCTCACCGAGGAGGCCGTCACCATCCTCCACAGAGGTATGTCCACTAGACAGGGCACACTAGCGTCTCACCATCCTCCACAGAGGTACGTCCACTAGACAGGGCGCACTAGCATCTCACCATCCTCCACAGAGGTACGTCCACTAGACAGGGCACACTAGCGTCTCACCATCCTCCACAGAGGTACGTCCACTAGACAGGGCGCACTAGCATCTCACCATCCTCCACAGAAGTTCGTCCACTAGACAGGGCACACTAGCGTCTCACCATCCTCCACAGAGGTACGTCCACTAGACAGGGCTCACTAGCGTCTCACCATCCTCCACAGAGGTACGTCCACTAGACAGGGCGCACTAGCATCTCACCATCCTCCACAGAGGTACGTCCACTAGACAGGGCACACTAGCGTCTCACCATCCTCCACAGAGGTACGTCCACTAGACAGGGCGCACTAGCATCTCACCATCCTCCACAGAAGTTCGTCCACTAGACAGGGCACACTAGCGTCTCACCATCCTCCACAGAGGTACGTCCACTAGACAGGGCGCACTAGCATCTCACCATCCTCCACAGAAGTTCGTCCACTAGACAGGGCACACTAGCGTCTCACCATCCTCCACAGAGGTACGTCCACTAGACAGGGCGCACTAGCATCTCACCATCCTCCACAGAAGTTCGTCCACTAGACAGGGCACTCTAGCGTCTCACCATCCTCCACAGAGGTACGTCCACTAGACAGGGCTCACTAGCGTCTCACCATCCACCACAGAGGTACGTCCACTAGACAGAGCACACTAGTTTCTCACCATCCTCCACCGAGGTACGTCCACTAGACAGGGCTCACTAGCGTCTCACCATCCACCACAGAGGTACGTCCACTAGACAGAGCACACTAGTTTCTCACCATCCTCCACAGAGGTACGTCCACTAGACAGAGCACACTAGTTTCTCACCATCCTCCACCGAGGTACGTCCACTAGACAGGGCACACTAGCATCTCACCATCCTCCACAGAGGTACGTCCACTAGACAGGGCTCACTAGCGTCTCACCATCCTCCACAGAGGTACGTCCACTAGACAGGGCACACTAGGGTCTCACCATCCTCCACAGAGGTACGTCCACTAGACAGGGCGCACTAGCGTCTCACCATCCTCGACAGAGGTGCGTCCACTAGACAGGGCGCACTAGCGTCTCACTACAGAGAAAGTGTCCATTAGTTACAGTACAGGTACTTAAGTCTAAGTATGTCTCAAAAATGCTGAAAGTTATTATTATTATTATTATTAATGGTTTGGCTTCCTAAAACACTAGTGTGAATGTAATGTAGACTGAGACTGTATCACAACTGCAAGAGGTTTGAGTCCACTTTAAAGTCCAGGTTCAAGTCAATAAAAGACATTTTATTCTAATCAGTTTCATCACTGAAAATGGGTTTAAACTCTTAATTGGCTCTCAAAGATTGATGCATGTAACCTGTATATGTACAAACGTCTCTTAGGGGGAGGAATGTCAGAATCCTGTGTGTGTTTTCCTTCTGATCTTTTAATCTTTCCTTTTTCTAAATGTCCTCCTTCTCTTTCCTCCTGACACTCGCTGATGTGACCTCTGATCTGCTGGAGTCACGTGATGCTGTGTGAGTGTGTGTGTATATGTGTGAGAGAGTGTGTGTGTGTGTGTGTTTTCCAGGAGCTCGGGCACCCAATCCCCCCCCCACCCTCCCCTCCCCTCCCCAGTACGCGGGTACAGCCGCTGTAGTGACATCATCAATAGCCCCGCCCCTAACACTCTAACGTCACATGTCATGTCCCGCCCTCACTCTACTCACTCAGTAAACAGCGGCTCTCGCGTCAGTCGTTCAGTTTCCCCTCACGGATCCGCATCCGGAGCTGATGCTTGTGTCTCTCTCTCTCAGCGCCAGCCATCGCTCCTGCATTCGGGAACGTCAGCTCATCCGTGAGCGAGGACGGAGCGCTGATCAGTTGGGAATACTGGGGTCCCGAGAAACACCTTTATGTTGAATATATTATAGACAACAGTAAGACTCCTGCATGCGTGTGTCGTGCTTTATGATGATCAAACACATGAACATATAGAGTAGAGCTCATGTAGTCACTAACAGAGTTGTCCGACCGGGATACACTGCAAAACATGATCCTGCTCCTAAACAGTCCGACACCAGGAGACATTCACTGGAGAAGCACAAGGACTGAAGATGTTAAGTCTTGTTTAATGAGTTTGATCTTCAGTCATTGCCCTTCTCCAGTAAATGAATGCTAGTAAACTAGACAGAAACACTGAGGAAGAGCCTCATGTTTTGCAGTGAAGGCTCATAACGGTTGAGTTGTTCTGTAGATTAACAGTATAGGAGGTCAGAAGGTGTAGAGATCTGAACGTGTGCTGGAAACCCTCAGGTGATGAAGACTGGCACACAGAGAAGGTCAACGGCTCTCAGTTCCACGTGCTTAAGGGTTTGAAGGAGGGTTTGTCCTACAAGGTGCGGGTGGTGGCCGGAGGTCGGGAGGACGAGCGCTCGCTCCGGCGCTCCGAGGAGCTGTTGGTCACGCTCCCAGGTGAGGCTTCCTCTCAGCCTCAAGGCCTTGTGGGATACGTGCCTGCTGTGATGCATGCTGGGAGATGTGTTGATGAGCGTCTGCATGAGTCTGTCTGTGCTCATGGGTCTTTGTCCACTGATCAGCATGACTATACCCGCACAAAATGAGGCTCTTCCTCAGTGTCTGTCTTGTTTTTCAGTACAAATGGGGGGCAAATTCAGTACAAATCATTAAAAACTGACTTTCTCCGTGTGTAAGTGCTATAATCGGGTCCCGGTGCTTCTACCAACCCAGAAAACGTGTAAAGTGAAACCCAGTGACTGTGTTCTGCTGAGTCTTTCTCTGCAAGCATGTTATAAAATAAGCCGATCAGATTTCGCTCTCCTTCTGACGTATGAAGAGGATCTTATTATAATATTACCGGCCCTTAATCTGCACGTTTACACACACCAGCCGACATTTGGTTCCACAAGCGACAACAGAGACCAGTTCTAACGCAATGATAAAGATCCAGCAAAGCCTGAAACTGTTCTGTGGTTTAGCACAGACGAGCACTGAACACTATTGACCAGAACATGTCACCGCTGTCTTATAAACACCTCAGGAACTGTGGACACTTGTGGAGAAGTTAAACATGATGATGAGATGATCAATGTAACTCCACAACAACTACAGAAATGTCTCCACTAACATTCAGAAACTCTTCCTGAGTCTCTCCGTAAGGCTGCACTCGCTACTGGTTATTCTGGGATTCTGGATGAGTGAGATTGGCCTGTTTTGTTATTGCCGGAGTTTCTGAAGCTCGTGTAAAGACTCCGCCCTCTTCTGAACGGAGGTGGAGCTACAGCTCATTTGCATTTAAAGGGACACACATAAAAACGACGCATTTTTCCTCACACCCAAAAAAGGGCAAATTTGATAAGCTATAATAAATGATCTGGGGGAATTTGGAGCTGAAATTTCACACACACCTTCTGGGGACACCATAGATTTATATCACATCTGGTGAAAATGGGCATAATGTGTCACCTTTAAACTCAAGGTACGTGTACTGGAGAAACACAGACTGCAGATATTAAGTGTGCTGTACGTCATCGATGTATGTACTGGAAGACGAGAGTAACACTGAGTGTGTTTGAGCAGTCCGTCACTCGTGTGTCCGTGATCCTCCGTGACTCGCTGGCGAACGGATCTGCCGTGTCTCATCCTCCTCCTCTTCCTCCTCTTCCTCAGCGATGGTGAGTCCGCAGGTGGACATCGCCACTCAGGGCTGGTTCATCGGGCTGATGTCGGCCATCGCTCTGCTCATCCTCATCCTGCTCATCGTCTGCTTCATCAAGAGGAACAAGGGCGGGAAATATCCAGGTGAGACTTGTGTTGACATTTACACTTAACCCTTTAGCAGACGTTTATGTTACATAACGTTTAATTTGGTTCAAGTAGCGAAAGTGTTTTTTTATGGTCTTAGTATTAAAGGAGTAGTTCATTTCAGAATAAAAATTTCCTGATAATTTACTCTCCCTGACGTCATCCAAGATGTTCGTGTCTTTCATCCAAGATGTCGTTCGTGTGTGTGTGTGTGACTTTGATCTCTGATCGCTGATGTTTGTCTCAGTTAAAGAGAAGGAAGACGCTCACGGAGACCCGGAAATCCAGCCCATGAAGGAGGACGATATAACGTTTGGAGAGTACAGGTGAGAGAGCGCTGACCTGACCCCTGACCCCTGACCTCTGACCCCTCAGGAGACCACATCTGCGCAGTCAGCACTTCTCCACGACTCTGGGATTCTTCATCTTCATCTTCATCTGATCCGGATTCTGAGGGACTTGATCCGGTCTGCAGTTTTACAGGACAATCCGCATGGATGAACTTCAGATCCGCACGTGTTTCCTGCATTATGTTCCTGTCCCGCAGACGATCCTAGTTTAGTTTACAGATCTGAACATTCACAGTCTCTTCCTGCTTTACTCTGCACGCGAGACGCCCCGTGCACTTTACTCCTGTACAGCAATATTCTTTTATATCATTAAACGATTTCCTTGATTTTTTGAGATGATTGCAGTAGATGTTTATCTTTCCTCATCCCGTCACATGATGTGAGTATGACTGACATGCAAGCTTTTATTCCAGCGCTCAAACCCCCGTTCGGGAGTCGATTCCCACATCTGTATCTCCACATGTAGAATATGAGTGTGTAGTAGACGATCATTCAGACTTTACTCTGTGTGTCGAGCTTCTGTCCTGTAGTGTGCGCTAGATGCACACACACTCCTCACGGATCTCAGTGTGTGATGCTGACGTCACACACACTGAATCCAGGCGGAAGGTAAGCGGGAATCTGCATGCGGATTCACTGGGAGAAACACAGTCATTCCAGGATCACACTTCTCTTGAACAGACTCAATCAGCAGAGCCCAGAGTAACTGATCACATCTGGATTACCTGCACATCACACACATTAAGTGCTTGTGATTCGATTACATCACAGTTCCGAATGCTTATGATCAGATTACTGTTCCTTTTCATTGATTACATATTATTCACACAGTAGATTATTCCCTGAATCTTCTTTGTCCAGTTTTACTGTGCATTTTGCTTTCAATTGACATGCAGGTAAACAAGCAAAATAGGTCTTTTTAGTAAGTGCTTTTTTCTTTTTAAATATATATTTTTTTAAATAAAAACAATAAAAAACACTTACTAAAAAGATATTTTGCGGTTAAATAAAAAAATGGATCTTTTTAGTAAGTGGTTTTTATTGTTTTTAAATGTAACTGGGGGTTTTTTTAATAAAAAATGAAAATATAAAAAATAAAAAAATCACTTACTAAAATTTTATTTTTTTATTTTTATTTTTTTACCTGCAAAATATATTTTATGGAAGTTTGTTTCCGCCACAGAATAAAACATTTTAAAAGATGATTGCGACTTTTTCTCTCACAATTGCAAGTTTACTTCTTGCAATTCTGACTTTATTTCTCGTAATTTTGACAAATAAAGTCAGAATTGCAATGACCTTTCATTTTTCATTCTTTGGCGGAACAAGCTTTCCATACTTTTTAGTTTGCGTTTTTTTTATTTATTAAAAAATATACATTTTAAAATATAAACACTTACTAAAAAGATATTTTGCAGGTAAATAAAAAAAAAAATTTTTTACTAAATGTTTTTTTTTTTAAGTAAAACAATATTTGAAATATTTTTATTTTTCATTTTTATTTTATGATTATGATTTGTATAATTTTTATGATTTAAGTATTAGCTTTTCATGAACTCTGATGTATTGTGATGTTTAATGCACTTAAAGTTCATGGTAAAGAATGGAATGTAATTTCTGTTTTGTTTATGGTTTTATATCAGTGTGGAAGAATAATCAAAAATCAAAAAGTAGTCGGATTACATTTCCTGAACTGTGTAATCTAATAGATTACATTAGTAATGGTCATCAGTGACTGACTGCAGTCTATAAGTACAGTAATCAAACGTGCACTGGCAGTATATTATATACAGTAGATTCAGGGGAAGTGTGTCCACATGTCCATCAGTCGTCGTGTGTGTGTGTGTGTGTGTGTGTGTGTGTGTGTGTGTGTGTGTGTGTGTGTGTGTGTGTGTGTGTGTGTGTGTGTGTGTGCGTGTGTGTGTGTGTGTGTGTGTAATGAAGCGCCAGCAGAACGAGTGCATGAACCGGATCAGGTTCTGCTGCTGCTTCAGCGCTTCTGAGATCAGTCTGCTCTTCATCCTCACGCTTGGATGCTTCATCCGTCTGATGATTGATCATAAATGAGATGATTTAAAGCTTTAACACTTGCTCTGAGAGTTACGTCACATGTCTGTGATATTAACTGTGCATGTGTGTTTCATGCCCTGTCACGAGTCACGACCTCACTGAAATCATGATGCTCTTCCTCAGTGTTTCTGTCTCGTTTTCCAGCACAAACATCTACACGTTCTTACCCTTCCTCCTTCCCTAGCGGTCACATGACCCGAAGACCTAACATTAGATTTGATTTTTTCTTAATTTTTTTGTCCAGAAAGCTTATTTCATTTAGATTATATATTTTTTTATGCACTTTAATATTATTTTACCTTTAAATGACTAGATTGATTAATAAATAATAAATAAATAGTCATTTAAGCACATTCCACACATTCTTTCAACTTAAATTCAAAATAACTCCCAATGTAAGATATTTTGAGCTGAATTAAAAGGGTTATGCATGAAATTGTGAGTCTTTGTCGACCTCTTGTGGAAAAATAATAATATAACATGATATTTCATGTCTAGCCACTAGATGGCCTTATAGCTCTATATGGAGCAAATGAGCTGTTCCGCTGGGTCCTAAAGCCAGTTGCTTCAGTGTGCATTCAGATACACATGTAGACATTATAAAATAATGTTTTGGTAGAGTTTTAGTATTTTTACTTTAAATTTTGAGCATTTTTAGGTTTTTCTGTGTGAACTGAAGCATTCCTCACATTCCATTCATTCCTAAAGGGCTCAAATTGACCCGTGAATGAAGGATTTGTTACTTTTTTTAATTTCAACAACAAAACTCCTTGAATCCATCATTTTTTTAATTTTGTTTGTATTTGTGGTTCAAGGGTGACAAAAGTCCCGCCTCTGATGAACACTTAATCTTTAATAGATGAGTTTCGGGTGGAAACGACCCGAGGGCAGGATGAGGGTTAATCAGGACACATTTACTGGAGAAGAAGCTGAAGTTCCTCCTCATGTCTCCAGGGAATGTGTCCTGATGCAGGGGTGTGCAGATGTTTGAAGCGCGTGATGTTTGCAGTGTTTGCCTCATGGTTCACCTGTGGTTTCTCTCGCAGTGAGGAGGACCGTAAGCCGCTCAGAGTAAGCCCCACGCCCTCCAGCGGGACGGTCCCACGCGACGGCAGCGAGGACAGTTTAGTGGAGTACGCCGACTCCGGGGACACGCAGTTCAACGAGGACGGCTCCTTCATCGGCCAGTACAGCGGCAGGTCCGGGCCCCCGTCTCCGGTCATCAACTCACTGGTGT
>NC_138724.1:32386344-32401344 GCF_965113295.1 Leuciscus leuciscus
TCGGTAGGCGCCGGCGGTGCCGCGGTAGCCTTCCTGAGAAAACGTTTTGGAAAAGACGGGCTATGGACCCAACCAACTCTATAGGAGGGGAGGGGAGAACTCCCTCACATGGTACAACCCATGCAGAGGCTGCGTGCTGCGGTGTCAGAAAGCAGAACGTGTGTAACTAACGTGACAAATGTGAAAAAAATAAATAAATCCTCGACCGGCCCAAAAGTGAAGCGGCCCACCGGGAATTCTCCCGATTCCCCACCCCGGGCCTGTTGACAGCCAACGCTAGGCGCCGCTAGATGCTAAGTATCGGGAAGCGCGGATTTAGTGAGAGCGAGTGGATCACGTGACATGAAGCAAGCTCGGTCTCTGCCTCAATGTTGATAATTCAAGACAGCATGAGAACTGACTGCGCATGCGCAAATCTACGTAAACTGTTCTTGGACCAAAGGAGGCACTGCTAACCTCTGCCTCAATGGCCATGGCCTTGAATTTCCTGCATGAAACAATGGTTTTAGGAGCAAACAATGGCAAAATGAGTATATTATATGTGTATTCCTGAAAATTTTTGTTACAAAAATTTATATTTGGAATAAAATAAATGCAATTAATATTGTGGTGAATTAATAAAGCTCTTGGAATTAATAAATGTAATGTCAACATTTCCTTTGGTGAGGCACTGCCTACCCTGCCTACCCTGACCGCACGTCCCTGACACAATACCATAAAGATGTGGAAAAGTCGATCAAAAGTGTGGCTACATTTCTCCAGGCTCAATGCCAACAGCGCGCGATGCAGTATTTGCGGTAAAATAATTGCTGCAAAGACCAGTACCATGACAAATATGATGAAGCCCTTGACAGTGCACGGAGTAAACATAAGAGCAGAAAGTTGCTCCGTCTTCGACTGGTAAAAGAAGAGATACCTTGTTGATCACTCTGATAGTGTTTATATTGCAATAATGACCAACTAAATGTACACTGCCGTTCAAAAATGTGTTGGTTAGTCAGAATTTTTTTTCAGTAAGGATGCATTAAAGTGATCAAAAGTGACATTAAAACATGTCACATGTGTAATGTTACAAAATATTTCGTTTTTAAAGAAAACTAAATTACGCGGCTGAAAATAACCGTGCTTTCTGTTACTGAGCCTGTGTCTGTCACTCGTTCTCTTAAAAGAGGAAGCTTGTGCGTAGCTTTGTTGCATTATATTGAAACTTTGTTGATGCTGTTATTGTCATGCGTGTTCTGGTTATTTGCGCATGATTAAACATGAGTCTTTATATGGCGATAAAACAAAGCTTTGTTGCGTTATTTTTTTGAAGTGGGGATTGGGGGTGCGCCAACCCGGTTGGGACATATAGTAGGGGGTGCGCAGGAAAAAAAGTTTGGGAACCGCTGGTTTAGACTAACCTCCGCCCACAGGAACACAGGCGTATGACGAAATGTCAACAGACGGTTGATGTTTACCTATAATCGGATACCGCAAAAGTTTAATTCGAAGTTGTTAGTTTGCTCTGTCCTTTTCACCACGGACTGTTTTTCTAACCTGGGATAATATCAAGCAGGCTTCTCTCAGCGTTTCATATTGACGAAGGGGGAAATTTCAACTATATTCCAGCAAGCGGTAAGTAGTGATTTAATATGGAAGTAGCGATCACTCTTCACATCGTTTCTCTTAGTAGGATGAAAATAATCTTACTTAAACTGTGATTAATATACAGAAAGCGATCAAAGAACAACCCCTTTCCAATCGTCCAAGCTGTCAATCACACAGCGCGAGTTTAATATGGACACTTGCCAAAACTCGTTATGAAATCAATGACGCTGTTACACTGCACAACGAAGCTCTTACTGTATTTATATACCTCATGTTTGCATTGGTGAAATCATTAGTGAGTGCTGAAACTGCGTTGCAATGATAAGATCTTTTTTCACGCGATCAACAGGCTGTCATCTGCTCAATGCTCGTCACTGCAATTTTTTATGTGATTGAAATAGATCTAAATACTTAAAAAACTTCTCATGATTCGTTAATCCCGATAGCTGTAATAGTAAAAACGTATAATAACTGTAATAGTAAAAGTTTTCCAGATAGTTTCACATGTAATGCCAGATATTATGCAAGCATTTCAGCCAATCACAGCAGAGGGCGTTTACGCTGAAGTCTCTCAGCAGACACGCCCCTTCAAACAGAGTGTTCAAACCAGGGAATGAAATCAGGCTAGGAAATATGCCTTTTATTTCTAAATTATAACAATTTTTGATCTAAAAAACATACTAACATTATAAGGGCACCCCTGGAAACATGATAAAATAATAAAAATAATCCATGGAATGGGACCTTTAATTCTCAGTGTGTGTAGAAGTCCTCCTGGTTTCTGTCTCCATCTAGTGTCGGCTGAGAGATTCACAGAGAGCGCTAACCCAACACCAGCTCATCTTCACAGGTTTGTGCACACTTCATTTTCTCCAGATGAGATTTTGAAGTTGTTTTAATTAGAAACTTTAATCAGAGTTTAGTCAGTCTGCTTCATTAAAGCCAGTTTCATTCTGTCATCATTTACTCTCCATCATGCCGTTCAAACCTCTATGACTTTCATTCTTCTTCTTCTTCATTGAGAAATGTCCCTGTGTTCAATCAATGGGGTCCAATGTTGTTTGGTTCCCAACATTCTTCAAAATATCTTCAGAAGAATATCTTCAGCAAGTTGTCATGGAAAATCTTAGAATAGCAAGTCATATCAAACCATATAAGAAGCGTAACGGAGACTCCGCCGACTGGTTAGCTAACTCTTCCGATCACTCTCCTTGCTAATGTCCAGTCCCTATACGCTGATTTCACGCAGCCGTTATTTTGAAATCGAAAGCGAGGCTCCGGTGGGAAGAAAACCGGAAGTGTCGCCTTTAATCACAGGAGAGTCGTGAACGCGATGGCGTATTGTTGTGTTTAATGATGTTGTGTCAATTCTAAAAATGTACATACATTTCTTTCATACTTTAGACTATATACAGTGAAATTCATTTATAAATAAAATACATTTTTATATATATAATTCAGAATGTAAAAAGAAGAAGCAGGAATGAACTATATACATATCCTATATTGGATATTAACATCCATTAGTGTAAATCGCGGCAGCAGCTTTAGGTTGGTAATCCAAGGCATTGTTGTTTATCGTTACTTCCGGGGTTCTTCCCACCGGAGCCTCACTTTCGATTTCAAAATGGCGGCTGCGTGAAATCAGCGTATAGCAAACAAGGCGGATGATCTTTTCAGTCGGATCATCCGGACAGAGGAACATCCGGGATTGTCCCGTTTTATGTTTCTGTGAAACGTGGTTCAGACAGAGGACTCCCGACGAAGCCGTAACACCGTTCCCAGAGCCGACACACGTGGGGGGAACGAAGGGCTAACCTCGTCAAACTATCCTGGGACTCCGCTAACACAGTATATTACTGTGAAATGCAGACCCTTTTATTTGCCCTGTGCGTTATACAGTGTACATCCCTCCTCGACTAGTAAGGACAGCGCACTCAGAGAACTGCACGACATGATCAACAGGCACTTCATCTCCTGATGCTGCTACTGTTATCTTAGCACACTCTAACCGATGTGATCTCTGAAAAATCCATCAGTTTGATCACTTCCCCAGCAGGGAAACAGCTCTGGATAAATGCTATAGCGATATCAGGAATGCTGATTCTGCTGTCTCCCAGCTGCATTCTGGGAAGCGTGACCTTGCTCCTCTACACCAGGAGCTTGAGGCAGACCCAGACGCCGCTCACGTGTTCACCTCTGTAGCCTTTAACACTTCCTCAGAAGGCTTGTGTGTTCACGTCTGTAGCCTATAGCCAGTTTCTCGAAGCCTTGTGTTCGTTAGATAACACAGCTGAGGAGTGGAAAGCCCTTACACATCTGAAGGGGGTGAGAGCTATAAGTGTATGAGTCTCACGGACAGAGCATCTCTGTATTGTTTGATTGACCGTCTTGCAAGAGTAAAAGCTTTTACAGACACTGCTTTGCTTTTTCAGCCTCACCATTAGTAAAGTTTATTTTTTACACGACAAAATCAAACAGCTTTGAGTGACATGAAGGTCAAGTCACCTTTATTTCCACAGCGCTTTATACAGTAGAGATCGTTTCAAGCTTCACAGAGATAACTGGGAAATGATGCATTTCGGCTGTTCAGCTGATAGTGTTGATGCAGTTCCTCGGCTATTAAATTAGTTCATTTCATCTATTAAATGTCATCGCCCCGCTCAGTGCTGTTCTCGTACAGCAGTGTCAGTGCAGGAGATCAATAATACTGTTGAATATTAAGTGTCCCCAACTAAGTAAGACAGAGGCAACAGTGAAGGAACCAGAACTCGCGCCTGTGATGAACTGCTCTGTGGAGGATTGTAGTTTGGCTGTGGGTAACGCTGTTGGTTTTAATAGCATAATATCTGCTTCTCGAATGAACAGTGCTGTGGTTATCTTCCCTGATACCATTGAGAACGTAAACAGTGTAGTGCAGACCGGAGTAGTAATTCAGGACACGTTTACCAAAATACAGAGAATAGCCATCTTGGCGCGCCTACTTTTGAAAGTCAACATTTATATTATTTAACGTTAAATGCATTATATATGCCCGAGTCACTTTGGAATAAATCACAGCGTGTTTCATGATAAAACGTGACTTAGCCTATACAGTCCAGAAAATAGGCTATAGGTTATAGCAAATTCAGACCAACTGCTGGTCTACTCAGAGGAAAAGCCCTTTCTGGGCTCTTCTGTTGTACCGAGCCATTCGTTAGTCTAGTTGTTTGATGAGGAAATGAAATATAGCCTATAGTTGCAATACACGTGTTAAGTTTTGTAAGCTCCGTGCAACAGCGGACTATTATTACTAGAATATTAGAAATCTAATATTCAAGCTGTTTTCTCATTTTTCTACTCTTAATATTAAATAAAAAACGACTGAACGAAAGATACACGGATTCTCTTGAACCACCACCGCGTTTGCGGCAGAAAACTACTGCAGTGCAGCCAAAATGCTCTGTTCGACTTATCTGAGATCCTTTACTCTTCCCTGTGGATGACCTGTGACCTACTTTCTGTAAGAGCTGAATTTTTTAATTTGAATTTTTGAGATTGAATTTTAGAAAACTGAATTTGAAGTTCCGAATTTCTTCATCTTGAAAACTTGAATCTGTATTTTTTTAAACTGAATATTTGCAATATACGAATTCAGAACAAAAACAACGAGCTGTTTGAAAATACATGTCTATAAAATTCAGCCATAAAAACATTTCAATTTGTTAAATTTCAAATGTTCAATATTTGTTTAAAAAAAATAAAATTCAGAACTATTTAAACTACCACCTAAAATTCAATTTTGTTAGATTACACTTGCAAATAATTCAAATTTACACGATTCAAATTCAAATCGTTTTGTCGTATTAAAAGCTCCATAGTAAGAAAGATAACATTATCGAATGTACCACCTTTCATTAAAGATGAGCTCTTGATTAATGAATTGTCTAGGCATGGAAAAGTTGTCTCACAAATGAAAAGGATCCCATTAGGGTGTATATCGCCATTGCTTAAGCATGTTGTGTGTTTTAGACGGCATCTACTTATGATCCTAAAGAGTGATTTGGATGAACTGAATGTGTCGTTTAAATTCAAAATTGACGGCTTTGATTACGTTGTGTTTGTATCATCTGATGATACTATGAAGTGTTTTGGCTGTGGGCGAACAGGACACGTTAGGCGTGTGTGTCCTGAGAGAACAGATGAGGTAGACCCAGAGCCAGAGCCAGAGCCAGAGCCGGGGCCGATAACAGTAGCGCGATGGTGACGGAGGATTCTGTTAGTGAAGAAGATGATGATGATGGCAGTAATGCCGCGGGGCGAAATACAGAAAATGTTGAGAAAAAACTGGTTACAGTGTCTACTGATGTTGTTAATGTGGCTGAGTCTATTGTGGAGGAGGAAGAGATGGTGACAGACATTGCTTGTGATGAAACACTTTTCAAAAGTACCCAATACTAAGAGAAAGAGAAATAGGAAGAGTACGGAAATGGCAAAAAATGAGTAGACAAACAAAAACAGAATCTGATAAACTTGATACTGAAGGCAGGATGATTGATGATTCTGATGGTGAAGTAGTGGACAGTAGGACAGGACGAGGTCGACGCAGTGATTACAACTTTGACAAAATAAAATCATTCCTGCAAAGAACGAAAAATGTGAAAAATGTCCAGTTTGAGGAGTTTTTTGGTGACCGCAGAATGTTTATTAACTCAGTGACAATGCTAATGAGAAGTGAAGGAGGGGAACAGTTTTTTTTTTTTTTTTAGTACTTTATTTATAACCATTTTTATAACAAAATATGCAAAAAACAACAACAAAAAAAAAACAATTGCAACAAAAAGAGACATTATAACAAACATCCTACAATACTCCCTCATTTCCCTCGTGCGACTCAACATGAACACATAGCTTACAGTTCAAAGACATCATACACTATCCTCAAAGACAGCAAACAGATACATTGCAGTAGTGTGCATATTCAAGGTATAAGGTGCATATATCATGTAGGTACAGCAATAATAAAAATAGATAATAAAAAATAAAATAAAAATAAAATAAAAAAAACAATAAAAAAAACCAGATAAATAAGTATATAAATCAATAAGTAAATGAATGAAGGAAGGAATCATTCACCTTATATTTGCCTCAAAATTGTCCATTCAACCAGAATTGTAACTGACATGGAAGGGTATGAAACAGACAAGTAACAGATCATCAAATAAAGAGAATAAAGAATACAATAAAATCTCTAGGTCCACATCTGTACAGGTGTTTAGGTGGCCCCTCCCTCTGAAAATTGCAAGTCATCAAAATACGCTAGGAAAGGTGACCATGTTTCAAAAAATGTGCTTTTTGAACCTCTGACAGTGAATTTGATTTTTTTCAAGCTGGATGTAATACATTACTTCTTTAATCCATCTATTATGTGTTGGGGGCTCAGCTTTTTTCCACTGGAGAAGAATTAAGCGTCTTGCCAACAGAGTGGTAAACCTTACACATTCCTTCCTTAAGCACAATATTTTTCGGGCTAGTACCGAAGACAGCTAACAGGGGGTCAGGCTCAATAGAGACATGTCACTGAAAGATTTAAAGATATCTTTCCAAAACCAGTGTCGGGCATGACCAAAACATATGGGCTGTTGTGGCTGGCGAATGTAGGCATCTGTTGCATGCAGGATTAATAGTGGGATAGATCCAAGCTAATTTTGAATTAGTGAAATGTAACCTATGAAGTATTTTAAATTGAATGAGAGCATGTCTGGCACAGGGTGATGATGAATGTTCTTTGTCTAAAATGCGACCCCATTCCGTATCAGTAAAGTCTCTACCCAGGTCAAGCTGCCAGGAGTTTTTAACATGGTCTGGGCTTCGAGGATTTATGGTGCTTATAAGAGAATATATGCTAGAGATTAATCCTCTGCTCTCTGGTTTTAAACCCAGCAGTGCATCAATAACTGAGGGAGCAGGTAATTCAGGAAAATATTTGAATACTGACTTAATGAAACTCCTTATCTGTAGATATCTAAAGAAACTGGTTTTAGACAAGGAAAAATTGTGTACAAGCTCCTCAAAGGAACAGAAAATATTATTAAAAAATAAATCTTTCAAGGTTCTAATTCCCTGTAGGAGGGGAACAGTTTACAGTTCAAGAAATATACAGATTAAAGAAACTTGTTTCCAAACTGAAATTAGAAGTACAAACTGAAGATGGCTTCGAAACCACATAATCGCTGTTTTCCTATGTTTTTGTTTGGTTTATGTCCCCTCATACTATTTATTTTAATGAGTGTGATGAGGGTGAGCTCTCTTAATTTGAATGGAGCCCGAGATATACATTAAATAGCAATGCTGTTTGAGCTTATCAGACAAAAGAATATTGATGTAACATTTGTCCAAGAAACACACAGTGACTGTATTAATGAAATTGACTGGAAAAAAGAGTGGGAGGGTGAAGTGTTTCTTACTCACATGAGCTCTACTAGAGGAGGGGTGGCTGTCCTTTTTGCTAAGAATTTCTCACCTATCATGTGAGGTTAAACATGTGATACCTGGCAGACTAATATTTGTAAGGGTTCAGTTTGAAAAATTCAAGGCTGTTTTTATTAATGTTTATGCACCAACAAATGGTAATGAAAGAGTACTCTTTCTCAAAAATGTAAATACAATTCTACAGAATTGTAGTTCTGATGATTTTCTGTTTTTGGGCGGGGACTTTAATTGTACAGGGAATTATAGACTAGATCGGAATCATATGGAACCTCATATTGCTTCAAGTCGTGCTTTAAATGAACTGATTGAGACTCATAGTTTACTTCTAAAACTGTGGCATTGAGGCACATAGTTAACATGGCTGGACCTGAGATGAGTGATATAAATGCAGAAGCTACTCTGTTGGGTCAGAGGTCAATGCGCCACACGCTAACCATAATGGATATTTGGAAAACAAGACTGACAAAGGAGGAATTGACTTTAATAAAGGCTTTTAAGAATGGAAGAGTGACTCTGGACATAAGAGACCCTTTTCCAAAACTTGGGATTACACCAGATTACACCAGGGTTTTGTGGATCTAGAGAAACGCTTTAGTCCAGATACTGATGATAAATGTGGGTTCTCTTACGAGAGGTCTCTCGTACTGCGTAAGATATCTTACGCTAGGGGAAAATCCTTTTCCGCGAGATATTGAAGCCAAAAATTATCCTTAATTTTGTAATAATGCAAAACGCGTTGCAGCAGCAATGCAGACATAGGCGAGACAGCTCGCGCGCCTATTGGCTGCTCTACGGCAACTGCAGCAGCCTATCGAGCGAGGCCTGGCGTGACGTCAGACCCAATCAGGGCACTTCGCGCCCGCTGCGTCACGTCCCGCCGAAATGGGCGTGGTCTAGGCCTATAAATATCGCTCGCAGGCAGCTATTATCTGATTTTTCATCCTTCAAGCGAAGCACACGCATCGCTGGAGCTGGATAAGAAGCCGCGCCGTCTGAGAGAGAGCATCTTCAGCGGGACGAGTCACTGAAGTCGCTGGCCGCGCCGCCTTCCTTGCCTTCCTGCTGCGCTATCCGGCGTTATATCCTTTCTCTGCTACTGTGTTTATGTATGTGTGTGTGCTCGCCGCCGCGACACACACTCCCATTGCACTAAAAGAGCTGGGCGTCTTTTTCAAGACGCCCCTTTTCCTGATCACGCAGCTCTCGCACTCGCTGACGGCGACTGCCCTCACTGCGAGTTAGGTACTGCCTATGGTGACTCTGAGGACTCACCTGGCATCCTTCTCCGAGACTGCTCCTCCGCCCCCCCACCCCCAACCCGCAAAGCTTGCCGGTTCGCCCGCTTGCCTTGCCTGCTTGGGGGACGATACCTGTTCTCCCTCTGTTCGAGCCGCGCACACCGCGCCGCTCACAGAGGATGTCAGGAGCGGGCGGTCACGGGGCTAGCTTTCTCTCTCCCTCTGTTCAAGCCGCGCAAACTGCGCCGCTCACAAGGGAGGCTGGAAGCGGACGGTCGGGGTTAGTTTTTCTTTACGTTATAAGAAAGCTACCCTGCCTCTGCGCCCCATTCATGCGTCACTCACCGGCGAAAGGAGAAAGGTGTGTCTTTAGTCCCTCCGAGGATGGACTGACCTTCAATTTCTCATACATTTCCCAGTTCCCTGATCATGCGACTGGAAATATCAATATTGCAGCAGGCGAGCCTGTTTTAATACAAGCGCGCCTGCAAGCATACGCCGAAGAAAGCATGTGACGCTGTTATATGCTCGTGCATCCGAAAGCCTTTGTGTTCCCCCCCTGTGGCTCAGTGGCGGAATCATTGGTTTTCCTCACGAGAGACCGGAGTTCGAATACCGGTCTAGCGGCAGTTAAAATTATGCCGCCAATGCTTCGCTCTGTCAGTTCCCTGAAAAGCGACTGCAGATGTGCATTTTGCAGCCAACGAGCGCGTGGCACAACCCGCTCGCCTGCACCCAAACACCGTTTCTATGGTTTCCGTGCGTCACTGGCGAAAGGAGAAAAGAGCGTTTCTGGTCCCCCCGCGGACGGACCGACCTCCTCTTTCTCGTACATTTCTCATTCCCCTCTAAAGTTCGGGCGACTGGAAATGTCAGTATTGCAGTGAGCAAGCCTGTTGTAATACACGCATGCCTGCAAACAAACGCCAGCACGTTGACGCTCTCTTATAATACTCGCGCTAACTGAGTTGTAATGTGTCTCCCCCTGTGGCCCAGTGGCAGACACTCAGGTTTTGCACGCGAGAGACCCGCGTTCGATCCCCGGGTCTACCGGCAGATAAAATTATGCCGTCAATGCTCGCTCTGTCAGTTCCCTGAAAAGGCGACTGCAGATGTGTATTTTGCAGCCAACGAGCGCGTTGTACAACCCGCTCGCCTGCACCCAAACACCGTTTCTATGGTGTTCCGTGCGTCACTGGCGTAAGGAAAAAAAGGGGAGTTTTTCTGGTCCCGCTGCGGACGGACCAACCTCCTTTTTCCTATACATTTCCCATTCCCCTCTGGAACTCAGGCGACTGGAAATGTCAATATTGCAGTGAACAAGCCTGTTGTAATGCACGCAGGCCTGCAATAAACGCCAGCATGTTGACGCTCTCTGTTTCTATGGCAACTTCTCGCTCGTTCAGTTCCAGTAAATGTGACTGTTCCAGTGTATCCTGCAGTAAACAAGTCGGTTCTGTCACCCGCTTGCCTGCACACAAACGCCGTTTTTACGGCTACCCAGATAAATCCCATAAGCGTGAATTTTTCTGGTGTCCCGGCCACGGCCGATGGTGCTTTATGTGTAGAAAGAATGCCCACTGCCCAGTGCCCATCTCTACACACAAGCACAGCCCGTCACACAGGGCTTGCGCACATGAATCGACTCAGATCGATTGCGCTTCAAACATGGTGAATGTGCCCACTACCCAGTGCCCACTAACACCACGTTATGCATGTCTCACGGTTTCTGTAAAAACGAAACCAACGTGCACTCGCTTCACTCAAGCGAACGATGCTTTCGGTGTGATATGTGCCCGCTGTCCCGCGCCCACATCCACACATAGACATGACAGTTGCTACGGGAACCGCCCAGCCCTCCCCCTCGCGGTTGACCACCGCAGAGGAGTCGAGCGCGGGCAATCTGCCCGCTGTTATCAGCGCGCCCCATGCCTCAAATGTCACGAGCGCCATGCTTGTGTTACAGCACGCCGAAGCTTCTCCATCGCTGAGCGAGCGGAGCGCGCTTCGTATTCAACCCCTAGCTATCCATGCAGACGCATGGGCAAAGCTACCCGGGGTTTCGAAGTGGGTGCTGAACATTATAGAAAGAGGCTATTCGCTGCAGTTTCGCCGACGCCCTCGCCGCTATGTGGCGCGCGTCGAGACCACGGTAAAAACAGAAGTAGCACATCTACTTCGAGCCGAAGTGACGAAACTATTGAGCAAAGGGGCCATAGAGCCTCTCTCTCAAGTTGAAAAAGTGAAAGTGAAAGTGACACGTGACGGCCAAGTATGGTAACCCATACTTGGAATTTGACCTCTGCATTTAACCCATCCAAGTTAATGCACACACATTAGGAGCAGAGTAGTGAGTAGTTAACACACACATACACTGCAAACGTGGATACACACACCCAGAGCAGCGGGCAGCCTTTGTGTGGCGCCCGGGGAGCGATTAGGGGTTAGGTGCCTTGCTCAAGGGCACCTCAGTCATTTCCCACCGGCTCTGGAATCGAACCAGCAACCTTTGGGTTACCAGTTCAACTCCCTAACCACTAGGCCATGACTGCCAAGTTCAGAGCGAAGGAGGGCTATACAGCAGATACTTCCTGGTACCGAAAAAAGACGGGGGTCTCAGACCCATACTAGATCTAAGGCAACTGAACAAAGTGCTTGTGAAGCGACAGTTCAGGATGCTCACGACCAGGCAAATCCTTGTGCAGATTCGCCAAGGAGATTGGTTTGTGTCAATAGATCTGAAAGACGCGTATTTTCAAATACAGATAGCGTCACGTCACAGGCGATATTTGAGATTCGCCTTCGAGGGCCAGGCATATCAGTACACAGTCCTGCCGTTCGGCTTGTCCCTGGCACCCCGTACATTTACGAAGTGCATGGATGCGGCGCTCGCACCCCACAGAATGAGAGGCATGCGAGTGCTAAACTATTTGGACGATTGGCTGATTCTAGCGCAATCTCGCGCAGTGCTCATAGAACACACGACCATTTTACTCGATCACCTCGAGGATTTGGGTCTGAGTGTCAATTGGGCGAAGAGCTCCCTGTCACCCAGTCAGAAAATATCTTTCCTGGGCACAGAACTGGACTCACTATCCATGATAGCGCGACTATCACAACAGCGCGCGGTAGACATTCGACGCACAGCGAACTCTTTTCGCTGCGGCGCGTCTGTCCCGCTCAAGAGATTTCAGAAGATGCTAGGTCTCATGGCCTCAGCATCGTCAGTGCTCCAGCTGGGCCTGCTCCGCATGCGCCCGCTGCAGTTTTGGCTGAAAGCGCGAGTCCCACGCGAAGCGTGGGCACCCGGTTTGCTTCGCCTCAGGGTCAATCAGAAGTGCGTCACAGCTCTGAAACCCTGGAAAGCGAACGACTGGTACCAATCAGGTGTAAGCCTGGGGACTTCCTCGAGGGTCAAAGTGGTGTCCACGGACGCGTCCACCTCGGGATGGGGAGCGCTGCTCGAGGGCAGACCGTTCTTCGGCCAATGGTCAGAACGGGAGAAGCTCCTGCACATAAACTGCCTCGAAAGGCTGGCAGTAGACAACGCGCTGACGTGTTTTTGTCCCCAAATAAAAGGTCACCACGTCTTGGTCCGTTCGGACAACATGTCTGTGGTGTCCTACATAAATCGCCAGGGCGGCATCAGATCCGAGAAACTGTACAGGCTGGCAGAACGCCTCCTGGTATGGGCTCAGTGCAACCTGCGCTCGCTCAGAGCAGCGCACGTGCCAGGGATCTTGAATATAGGACCGGACAGACTGTCCAGGAACAATGTTCCGGCAGGCGAGTGGTCTCTACACCCACAGACAGTCCATCTGCTGTGGAAGAAATTTGGCAGAGCGGAAGTGGACCTGTTTGCGTCTCAAGAAAACGCTCACTGTCAAGAATTTTTCTCCAAGAGCAGGAGCGCGCTGGCCCATGTGTGGCCCCGCCACCCGCTCTATGCTTTTCCCCCCGTCTCTCTCCTGCCTCAGGTGATAGAACGGATCAGGGAAGAAGGATGCTCAGTACTGCTGGTAGCACCGTTCTGGAAAAACCAACCTTGGTTCCCAGTCGTGATGCAGTTAGCAAGTACTGCCCCGTGGCCAGTACCAATCAGGAGAGATCTCCTCTCACAGGCCCGCGGCTCGATCTGGCATCCTCACCCGGAACTATGGTCCCTTCATGTCTGGGCCATCAACGGGTACATGTTGGACTCCCTAAAGGAGTATTAAACACGATCACGCAGGCTAGAGCTCCGTCTACAAGACGACTCTATTCTTCGAAATGGTCGGTGTTTTCGGGCTGGTGCACAGCCCGTGGTGTGTCACCCACAAACTGTGGTGTGACGGAGGTGCTTTCCTTCCTACAAGAGCTGTTGGATGGGGGCAGGGCCCCCTCCACGCTCAAAGTTTATGTGGCGGCTATAGCAGCGTTCTCAGAAACAACGCTTGGTCAGTCAATAGGAAGGAACGATTTAGTCATCCGCTTCCTTAGAGGGGCTAAGAGACTGAATCCTCCCAGACCTCCCTCAGTCCCCGTATGGGACCTTTCTACGGTTCTGGAAGCCATGAAAGGTGCGCCATTTGAGCCTTTACAGTCAATCGATTTGAAACACCTGTCTTTCAAGACGGTGTTTTTGCTGGCTCTCGCTTCAGTGAAGCGCATACGGGATCTGCACGCGCTCTCTGTGAGCGCGGCGTGCATGGAGTTTGGGCCCAATGACTCAAAAGTTATACTCAAACCTAAGCACGGTTATGTTCCAAAATCCCTCAACACACCGTTTAGGGCGCAGGTTATCTCCCTGTCAGCCCTACCGGTCCCTGATGAGGAAAAAAGACGCGAGCCTCCTTTGCCCAGTCAGGGCATTACGAGCTTATGTGTCTCGCTCGTCTGTTTTTCAGACAGACGGAGCAGCTTTTTGTTTCGTTTAGCGGACGTTCTAAGGGACTAGCCGCGTCGAAACAGAGCCTATCCAGATGGATAGTTGATGCTATAGCGCTGGCATACGCCTCCAAGGGCATGCAGTGCCCATTGGGTGTCAGAGCGCACTCCACGAGAGGCATGGCCTCTTCGTGGGCCTGGTCAAGTGGGATTGCCTTGCAAGATATTTGTATGGCGGCAGGCTGGGCCTCCCCGTCTACATTTATAAGGTTTTATAACCTAGAGGTTCCCGCCCTGCAGGCCAGGCTGCTGTCGGTCTAAATTTACCAGTATTATCTGACCTGATGCGATCAGCTCAGAATGCTGCGTCTGCTGAGCACAGCTCAATGTTCGACAGTATAAAGCTGGGCAAACTGTGTAAGACCCACTTTTTCCCCATCAGTTCAGGCCGTACCCCGCCCTGTCTGTATGATGAAATTCGCGTCCCATCGACGCTACTATATGTGGAAAAGTGAGGCTGCACCCCTCCCTCTTCCCGGACTCCCTGTGAGTTCCCTGAGTGATTGTGCACTATATGTACCCCGGGCTTTCGCCCTTGGGTCTTTGGTGTCAGATCTCAGCATGCACGGCGTTTTACATTGGGTCCCCTAGCGTAAGATATCTTACGCAGTACGAGAGACCTCTCGTAAGAGAACGTACTCGGTTACTAACGTAACCTCGGTTCTCTCTAGAAGAGGGAACGAGTACTGCGTATCTTGCCGTGCATGCACACGCTCTGGTTGCTTCGATGATGAAAAACCAGATAATAGCTGCCTGCGAGCGATATTTATAGGCC
>NC_138724.1:32405121-32415121 GCF_965113295.1 Leuciscus leuciscus
TGTGTGAGGCGTGTGTTTCATGCGTGTGTGAGGCCTGTTTCATGCGTGTGTAAGGCGTGTGTTTCATGTGCATGTGAGGCGTGTTTCATGCGTATGTTAGGCGTGTGTTTCATGCGTGTGTGAGGCGTGTTTCATGCCTATGTGAGGCGTGTGTTTCATGCGTGTGTGAGGCGTGTGTTTCATGCGTGTGTGAGGCGTGTTTCATGCGTGTGTGAGGCGTGTTTCATGTGTTTGTTTCATGCATGTGTGAGGCTTGTGTTTCATGCGTGTGTGAGGCGTGTTCCATGAGTGTGTTCATGCGTGTGTGAGGCATGTGTTTCATGCGTTTGTTTCATGCGTGTGTGAGGCGTGTTCCATGAGTGTGTGAGGCGTGTGTTTCATGTTTTGTTTCATGCATGTGTGAGGCGTGTTTCATGCATGTGTGAGGCTTGTGTTTCATGCGTGTGTGAGGCGTGTGTTTCATGCGTGTGTGAGGCGTGTGTTTCATGCGTGTGTGAGGCGTGTGTTTCATGAGTGTGTGAGGCGTGTGTTTCATGCGTTTATTTCATGCGCGTGTGTGAGGCGTGTTTCATGCGTTTGTTTCATGCGTGTGTGTGAGGCGTGTTTCATGCGTTTGTTTCATGCGTGTGTGTGAGGCGTGTTTCATGCGTTTGTTTCATGCGTGTGTGTGAGGCGTGTTTCATGCGTGTGTGTGAGGCGTGTTTCATGCGTTTGTTTCATGCGTGTGTGTGAGGCGTGTTTCATGCGTTTGTTTCATGCGTGTGTGTGAGGCGTGTTTCATGCGTGTGTGAGGCGTGTGTTTCATGCGTGTGTGAGGCGTGTGTTTCATGTGTGTGTGAGGCACATGTTTCATGCGTGTGTGAGGCGTGTTTCATGCGTGTGTGAGGCGTGTTTCATGCGTGTGTGAGGCGTGTGTGTGTGAGGCTGTGTGAGGCATGTGTTTCATGCGTGTGTGAGGCGTGTTTCATGCGTGTGTGTGAGGCTTGTTTCATGCATATGTGAGGCGTGTGTTTCATGCGTGTGTGAGGCGTGTTTCATGCGTGTGTGAGGCGTGTGTTTCATGCGTATGTGAGGCGTGTGTGAGGCGTGTGTTTCATGCGTTGTTTCATGCGTGTGTGAGGCGTTTCATGCGTGTGTGAGGCGTGTGTGAGGCGTGTGTGAGGCGTGTGTTTCATGCGTTGTTTCATGCGTGTGTGAGGCGTTTCATGCGTGTGTGAGGCGTGTGTTTCATGAGTGTGTGAGGCGTGTGTTTCATGCGTGTGTGAGGCCTGTTTCATGCGTGTGTAAGGCGTGTGTTTCATGTGCATGTGAGGCATGTTTCATGCGTATGTTAGGCGTGGGTTTCATGCGTGTGTGAGGCGTGTTTCATGCCTATGTGAGGCGTGTGTTTCATGCGTGTGTGAGGCGTGTGTTTCATGCGTGTGTGAGGCGTGTTTCATGCGTGTGTGAGGCGTGTTTCATGTGTTTGTTTCATGCATGTGTGAGGCTTGTGTTTCATGTGTGTGTGAGGCGTGTGTTTCATGCGTGTGTGAGGCGTGTGTTTCATGCGTGTGTGAGGCATGTGTTTCATGCGTTTGTTTCATGCGTGTGTGAGGCGTGTTCCATGAGTGTGTGAGGCGTGTTCCATGAGTGTGTGAGGCGTGTGTTTCATGTTTTGTTTCATGCATGTGTGAGGCGTGTTTCATGCATGTGTGAGGCTTGTGTTTCATGTGTGTGTGAGGCGTGTGTTTCATGCGTGTGTGAGGCGTGTGTTTCATGCGTGTGTGAGGCGTGTGTTTCATGAGTGTGTGAGGCGTGTGTTTCATGCGTTTGTTTCATGCGTGTGTGTGAGGCGTGTTTCATGCGTTTGTTTCATGCGTGTGTGTGAGGCGTGTTTCATGCGTTTGTTTCATGCGTGTGTGTGAGGCGTGTTTCATGCGTGTGTGTGAGGCGTGTTTCATGCGTTTGTTTCATGCGTGTGTGTGAGGCGTGTTTCAAGCGTTTGTTTCATGCGTGTGTGTGAGGCGTGTTTCATGCGTGTGTGAGGCGTGTGTTTCATGCGTGTGTGAGGCGTGTGTTTCATGCGTGTGTGAGGCACGTGTTTCATGCGTGTGTGAGGCGTGTGTTTCATGCGTGTGTGAGGCATGTTTCATGCGTGTGTGAGGCGTGTTTCATGCGTTTGTGAGGCTGTGTGAGGCATGTGTTTCATGCGTGTGTGAGGCGTGTTTCATGCGTGTGTGAGGCGTGTTTCATGCATATGTGAGGCGTGTGTGACGCGTGTTTCATGCGTGTGTGAGGCGTGTTTCATGCGTATGTGAGGCGTGTGTTTCATGCGTGTGTGAGGCGTGTTTCATGAGTGTGTGAGGCGTGTGTTTCATGCGTTGTTTCATGCGTGTGTGAGGCGTTTCATGCGTGTGTGAGGCGTGTGTTTCATGCGTGTGTGAGGCGTGTGTTTCATGCGTGTGTGAGACATTACTGAAGAAGCGTTCTGAGAACTTTATCTGTGTGTAACAGTGTTATTAGTGTGTGAACTCTTTGTCCTCTCGGCCCTGAAACTGCTCTTCCCAGCATGCATCTGTGCAATCACTGTCCGGCGGGGGACACACACACAAACACACACACACACACACGCTCCGCACGACACACACACATACACACACACACACTCACTCGCTCCGCACGACACACACACACACACACACACTCCGCACGACACACACACACACACACACACACACACTCACTCGCTCCGCACGACACACACACACACACACACACACACACACTCACTCACACTCACTCGCTCGCTCCACACGACACACACACACACACACACACACACACACACTCTGCACGACACACACACACACACTCGCTCCGCACGACACACACACACACACACACACACACACACAGACACTTATTCACGCACGCATGACAATAAAGCCACTTGAGTTTGATTGACAGCGCTGCCATTTAATGAGCAGCAGGAGATGGATTGAAGCGATGCGCATTTACTGTCTCACACATACACACATACACACACAAACACACACACACATAAACACTCTCTCTAACACACACACTCTCTAACACACACACTCACACAATATTCTCCCACAGGCACGTAACAGGACACAGACTCATAATGTAGAAACACTTAAACAGAGTTTAATTTGTGAGAGTGTGACAGTTTCATGTTCAACACACACACACACACACACACACGCACACAGCTCTTGCAGATTAGTCAGCGTTTTCCAGCGGCCAGATCGATTCTCACTAATGGAATGGAAGGATTAGACACACACACACACACACACCGCTGTGGTTTAATTGAAAAGTGTGTGTGTGTGTGTGTGTGTGTGTGAGAGAGAGAGTGTGTGATTACACAAAAAACAACACTGATTAGATCAAACTGTGTTTGTGTTTATTGATGTGTGTGTGTGTATAAGAGCTCTAGCCTGTGCTGAACTTACCGTCACAATGAGACAGTCTTCTACATGGTTGCTAGGTGTTGTGTGTGGTTGTGTGTGGTTGCTAGGCTGTTGTGCATGGTTGCTAGGCTGTTGTGCATGGTTGCTAGGGTGTTGTGCATGGTTGCTAGGCTGTTGTGCATGGTTGCTAGGGTGTTTGTTCAATGACATTCTGGTATCTCGATGTGCCTCGTGTGCCTTCTTCAACCTGCTGCTCTCAAGAGATGATATCGGTATAGGCCAGAGTTCGGGGATGATGTCGCCAAAGGTCAGAGGTCATGGCATCGTGTGTGTAAGTGTGTGTGAGTGTGTTCAGCTTTAGTTTGTTTCCTGACTTGACTAATGTGTCCAGAAGGGAGATTATTCTGATTTGATGAACTGGTCGATTAGTAGTTGCATTCTCTCCTCGATGTTCCTCAGATGTTCCTCGTGGATCTTCAGGTTCTGATCTCAGCACATGCTCAGATCTTCAGTGGAAACTGGCTCATTTCTCTGTGATATTGAAGGTATTTTTAGCATGTGACGGAGGCCTGAAGGGAGAGACTCATTTAGAAGTCGATTAGAAAGGATCCGCTCGTCTGATGTGAATCAGTGTGAGATGCAGACTCAGTTACTCCTGAACTAGTTTATTAAATGGTTTAAAAATGTTTTTTATCGGTTATACGAGCGTTAAGGGAACAACTTTATCAATCTTCAAACGTTACTTTTGGATGTTCTCTGAACGTGTGTGTGTGTGTGTGTGTGTGTGTGTGTTTGTGTATGTGTGCGTGTGTGTGTCAGATGAAGCCGCTGGTCTTGTTTTCTGCTCTTTAACCTGCTCTGGTTCAAGAACCGTAAAAGAGTCTCTGAGAGCGTGAGGATAAGTGTGTTCTCCGGCCTGAACGGCTAAAGTGTTTTCAGATCGATGGCTTCCTCTGTGATGGAGAGTGTAAATGCATTGAAGTGGTCAAACCCATTACTGTAGAAGAGCAGAAGAGCGGCTCCACATTAAACTCCGTCTTCACTGTGCCATAGCCTGTGTTTACTGCGGTACCGTGTTTACTGCAGAACCGTGTTTACTGCGGAACTGTGTTTACTGCGGAACCGTGTTTACTGCGGTACTGTGTTAACTGTGGTACTGTTAACTGCGGAACCGTGTTTACTGTGGTACTGTGTTAACTGCGGAATCGTGTTAACTGCGGAATCGTGTTTACTGCAGAACCGTGTTTACTGCGGAACCGTGTTTACTGCGGTACTGTTTTTACTGGGGAACCGTGTTTACTGCGGTACTGTGTTTACTGCGGAACCGTGTTTACTGTGGTACTGTGTTTACTGTGGAACCGTTTACTGCGGTACTGTTTTTACTGCGAAACCGTGTTTACTGCGGAACCGTGTTTACTGCGGTACCGTTTACCGCAGAACCGTGTTGACAGCGGAACCGATTTGACAGCGGAACCGTGTTTACTGCGGAACCGTGTTTACGGCGGAACCGTGTTTACTGCCCGTGTTTACTGCAGAACAGTGTTTACTGCGGTACTGTGTTAACTGTGGTACTGTGTTAACTGTGGTACTGTGTTAACTGCGGAATCGTGTTTACTGTGGTGACGTGTTTACTGCAGAACCGTGTTTACTGTGGAACCATGTTTACTGCGGTACCGTGTTTACTGTGGTACTCATTGGTTCTCGCTGAAGCTCAAACGTGCTGCATAACATTAGAAGGAACCTCATTGGTTCTCGCTGAAGCTCAAACGTGCTGCATAACACAAGAATGAACCTCATTGGTTCTCGCTGAAGCTCAAACGTGCTGCGTAACACGAGAATGAACCTCATTGGTTCTCGCTGAAGCTCAAACGTGCTGCGTAACACGAGAAGGAACCTCATTGGTTCTCGCTGAAGCTCAAACGTGCTGCGTAACACGAGAAGGAACCTCATTGGTTCTCGCTGAAGCTCAAACGTGCTGCGTAACACGAGAAGGAACCTCATTGGTTCTTGCTGAAGCTCAAACGTGCTGCGTAACACGAGAATGAACCTCACTGGTTCTTGCAGAAGCTCAAACGTGCTGCGTAACACGAGAATGAACCTCATTGGTTCTTGCTGTAGCTCAAACGTGCTGTGTAACACGAGAATGAACCTCATTGGTTCTTGCTGAAGCTCAAACGTGCTGCGTAACACGAGAATGAACCTCATTGGTTCTCGCTGAAGCTCAAACGTGCTGCGTAACACGAGAATGAACCTCATTGGTTCTTGCAGAAGCTCAAACGTGCTGCGTAACACGAGAATGAACCTCACTGGTTCTCGCTGAAGCTCAAATGTGCTGCATAACATGAGAATGAACCTCATTGGTTCTTGCTGACGCTCAAACGTGCTGCGTAACACGAGAATGAACCTCATTGGTTCTTGCTGAAGCTCAAACGTGCTGCGTAACACGAGAATGAACCTCATTGGTTCTTGCTGTAGCTCAAATGTGCTGTGTAACACGAGAATGAACCTCATTGGTTCTTGCTGAAGCTCAAACGTGCTGCGTAACACGAGAATGAACCTCATTGGTTCTTGCTGAAGCTCAAACGTGCTGCGTTACACGAGAATGAACCTCATTGCTTCTCGCTGAAGTTCAAACGTGCTGCGTAACACGAGAATGAACCTCATTGGTTCTTGCAGAAGCTCAAACGTGCTGCGTAACACGAGAATGAACCTCATTGGTTCTTGCAGAAGCTCAAACGTGCTGCGTAACACGAGAAGGAACCTCATTGGTTCTCGCTGAAGCTCAAACGTGCTGCGTAACACGAGAATGAACCTCATTGGTTCTTGCAGAAGCTCAAACGTGCTGCGTAACACGAGAATGAACCTCATTGGTTCTTGCTGAAGCTCAAACGTGCTGCGTAACACGAGAAGGAACCTCATTGGTTCTCGCTGAAGCTCAAACGTGCTGCATAACATTAGAAGGAACCTCATTGGTTCTCGCTGAAGCTCAAACGTGCTGCATAACACAAGAATGAACCTCATTGGTTCTCGCTGAAGCTCAAACGTGCTGCGTAACACGAGAATGAACCTCATTGGTTCTCGCTGAAGCTCAAACGTGCTGCGTAACACGAGAAGGAACCTCATTGTTCTCGCTGAAGCTCAAACGTGCTGCGTAACACGAGAAGGAACCTCATTGGTTCTCGCTGAAGCTCAAACGTGCTGCGTAACACGAGAAGGAACCTCATTGGTTCTTGCTGAAGCTCAAACGTGCTGCGTAACACGAGAATGAACCTCATTGGTTCTTGCAGAAGCTCAAACGTGCTGCGTAACACGAGAATGAACCTCATTGGTTCTTGCTGTAGCTCAAACGTGCTGTGTAACACGAGAATGAACCTCATTGGTTCTTGCTGAAGCTCAAACGTGCTGCGTAACACGAGAATGAACCTCATTGGTTCTCGCTGAAGCTCAAACGTGCTGCGTAACACAAGAATGAACCTCATTGGTTCTTGCAGAAGCTCAAACGTGCTGCGTAACACGAGAATGAACCTCACTGGTTCTCGCTGAAGCTCAAATGTGCTGCGTAACATGAGAATGAACCTCATTGGTTCTTGCTGACGCTCAAACGTGCTGCGTAACACGAGAATGAACCTCATTGGTTCTTGCTGAAGCTCAAACGTGCTGCGTAACACGAGAAGGAACCTCATTGGTTCTCGCTGAAGCTCAAACGTGCTGCATAACATTAGAAGGAACCTCATTGGTTCTCGCTGAAGCTCAAACGTGCTGCATAACACAAGAATGAACCTCATTGGTTCTCGCTGAAGCTCAAACGTGCTGCGTAACACGAGAATGAACCTCATTGGTTCTCGCTGAAGCTCAAACGTGCTGCGTAACACGAGAAGGAACCTCATTGTTCTCGCTGAAGCTCAAACGTGCTGCGTAACACGAGAAGGAACCTCATTGGTTCTCGCTGAAGCTCAAACGTGCTGCGTAACACGAGAAGGAACCTCATTGGTTCTTGCTGAAGCTCAAACGTGCTGCGTAACACGAGAATGAACCTCATTGGTTCTTGCAGAAGCTCAAACGTGCTGCGTAACACGAGAATGAACCTCATTGGTTCTTGCTGTAGCTCAAACGTGCTGTGTAACACGAGAATGAACCTCATTGGTTCTTGCTGAAGCTCAAACGTGCTGCGTAACACGAGAATGAACCTCATTGGTTCTCGCTGAAGCTCAAACGTGCTGCGTAACACAAGAATGAACCTCATTGGTTCTTGCAGAAGCTCAAACGTGCTGCGTAACACGAGAATGAACCTCACTGGTTCTCGCTGAAGCTCAAATGTGCTGCATAACATGAGAATGAACCTCATTGGTTCTTGCTGACGCTCAAACGTGCTGCGTAACACGAGAATGAACCTCATTGGTTCTTGCTGAAGCTCAAACGTGCTGCGTAACACGAGAATGAACCTCATTGGTTCTTGCTGTAGCTCAAACGTGCTGTGTAACACGAGAATGAACCTCATTGGTTCTTGCTGAAGCTCAAACGTGCTGCGTAACACGAGAATGAACCTCATTGGTTCTTGCTGAAGCTCAAACGTGCTGCGTTACACGAGAATGAACCTCATTGCTTCTCGCTGAAGTTCAAACGTGCTGCGTAACACGAGAATGAACCTCATTGGTTCTTGCAGAAGCTCAAACGTGCTGCGTAACACGAGAAGGAACCTCATTGGTTCTCGCTGAAGCTCAAACGTGCTGCGTAACACGAGAATGAACCTCATTGGTTCTCGCTGAAGCTCAAACGTGCTGCGTAACACGAGAATGAACCTCATTGGTTCTTGCTGAAGCTCAAACGTGCTGCGTAACACGAGAAGGAACCTCATTGGTTCTTGCTGAAGCTCAAACGTGCTGCGTAACACGAGAATGAACCTCATTGGTTCTTGCTGAAGCTCAAATGTGCTGCGTAACACGAGAATGAACCTCATTGGTTCTTGCTGAAGCTCAAACGTTCTGTGTAACACGAGAAGGAACCTCAATGGTTCTTGCTGAAGCTCAAGCGTTCTGTGTAACACGAGAATGAACCTCATTGGTTCTTGCTGAAGCTCAAATGTGCTGCGTAACACGAGAATGAACCTCATTGGTTCTTGCTGAAGCTCAAACGTTCTGTGTAACACGAGAAGGAACCTCAATGGTTCTTGCTGAAGCTCAAGCGTTCTGTGTAACACGAGAAGGAACCTCATTGGTTCTTGCTGAAGCTCAAACGTTCTGTGTAACATGAGAATGAACCTCATTGGTTCTTGCTGAAGCTCAAACGTTCTGTGTAACACGAGAATGAACCTCATTGGTTCTTGCTGAAGCTCAAATGTTCTGCGTAACACGAGAAGGAACCTCATTGGTTCTTGCTGCTCAAACGTTCTGCGTAACATGAGAAGGAACCTCATTGGTTCTTGCTGAAGCATGCTTGAACTTTATGAACTTTTTGAAGAGTTAAAGTGGTAGTTGTGTTGACTGTCAAAAGAGGGACAGAAATTCCATAATTCTAAGATTCCATTAAAATATTTGTGTTCTGAAGATGAACAAAAGTCTAACGGGTTTGGAACGACATGAGGGTGAGTAAATGAATGTCCATATTTTATTGAACTAACTGTTTAACATAACTTTCTGTAAAGCTATTGGTTTTACTGGCTTTCTGATGGTTGAACTCTTAATGAACCCTTTAAAATGAAATCCAGAAAAATTTAAAAGGAAAACACATATTTAGTATTTGAGCTCATGTATTGAGCTCATGTTAGTGCAGCGTTCATTTCTGAGAGCGCGTCACAGTTGATTATTAGCATGATTAATGAGCTGTAATAAAGCAGAAGAATTAACAGCTGTTAACTAACGTGAGATCAGAACCATTTAATGACCCGCGTGTTATCGGGAACTTTCATCTGTTAATTACTCTTAGAGAAATCATTCCTGTTGCCCTGAGTGTGTGCGAGTGTGTGCGTGTGTGTGCGTGTGTGTACGTGTGTGAGAGTGTGTGTGAGTGTGAGTGTGAGTGTGAGTGTGAGTGTGAGTGTGAGTGTGTGTGCGTGTGTGCGTGCGTGTGTGTGTGCGTGTGCGTGTGCGTGTTATCGGGAATTTTCATCTGTTCATTACTCTTAGAGAAATCATTCCTGTTGCCCTGAGTGTGTGCGTGTGTGTGTGTGTACGTGTGTGAGAGTGTGTGAGAGTGTGTGTGAGAGTGTGTGTGAGAGTGTGTGTGAGTGTGAGTGTGAGTGTGAGTGTGAGTGTGTGTGTGTGCGTGTGTGCGTGTGTGTGTGCGTGTGTGCGTGTGTGTGTGCGTGTGCGTGTGTGTGTGCGTGTGCGTGTGTGTGTGCGTGTGCGTGTGTGTGTGCGTGTGCGTGTTATCGGGAATTTTCATCTGTTCATTACTCTTAGAGAAATGCGTGTGTGTACGTGTGTGTACGTGTGTGAGAGTGTGTGAGAGTGTGTGTGAGTGTGAGTGTGAGTGTGAGTGTGAGTGTGAGTGTGAGTGTGTGTGTGTGTGCGTGTGTGCGTGCGTGCGTGTGTGTGTGCGTGTGCGTGTGCGTGTTATCGGGAATTTTCATCTGTTCATTACTCTTA
>NC_138724.1:32417621-32567621 GCF_965113295.1 Leuciscus leuciscus
GTGAGTGTGTGTGTCAGTGTGTGTGTCAGTGTGTGTCAGTGTGTGTGAGTGTGTGTTGCTGATGTGTGTTGATGGAGTGTGTTTGAGATGTGTGTGTGAGATGTGTGTTGATGGAGTGTGTGTGTGTGTGTGTGTGTGTGTGTGTGTGTGTGTGTGTGTGTGTGTGTGTGTGTGATCTGGCCTCTGTTTTAGCTGTAAGAATGATTCTGGAAAACCTGAGCAGATCCAGAAGAACACCGAGACCTGCTGCTTCACCAATACTAATGACTTCACATCAATGTGCTCGTCAGAAGCGTCCGACACAGCCAAGAACACACACACACACACACACACACACACACACACACACACACACACACACACACACACACACACACACACACACACACACATATATATACACACACACACACACACATTCCTGTGATCAAAGCTAAATTCAGTGTCACATGATCTGTTGCAGGAAACTATAAACTTTAATAACGACGGTGAGGCTGAAATTGAAAAAGTAAATAATCAGTGTCTTTAAAGCTTTTATTCTTGCAAGAAGGACATCAGACAAAACACTGAGAACAGAGAAGCTGTCACGTACAGGTCTTCATCCCCATCATTTCACAAGTGTGACGAGTGTTCACTCATGTAGTGAAACTTCATATTTACTATGGTAAATAGAATTCATTGCTGTGACAGTAACACTGGTTCACCAACACTAACTGGTATTTTGACTGCTATGATAATAATCTGACTATAAGAGACTGATATGAACACAGCGTGTGTGAGAAGTGTGTGTGCGCTGGACGGATCACGGCGTTATGTAAAGTCTATATCTGTGTTAGTTTCTGTAGCTGACAGCGATGTGCTTCTTCAGTCTGGAGTTTGATCAGGTTCATATGATCAGTGTGTGTGTGTGTGTGTGTGAATCTGTAACTCGCTGCGTGTGGAAGAGATCGTTCTCCACATCGCTTCAGTGATTTCAGCTCATGCTAATAATGCTATTTTAAGTAAAAATAATCACACTCAATTTGTCTATAGAGAAGCTTTAACAGTAACATAAAATGCTTCTTTTGTTTAATAGTTCACACTCTGAATTGAAGGATTGTTTGAAACATCTGGAGGAAACTCTATGTAAAACACTGCTGTTGAATGCGAGACTTCATCATTCGATGACATTCGTGATGTTGCAGGTTGTGATTATCTTTGCTGAGTGTGTAACATGCTGTAGATGTCTGTCTTAGTTCAAGCTGTTTTCTCTGTATTCTGTGTTTATTCACTCCGTCCCTTTAGGAATCTCTCTTAACATGCGCTAATCTATAGATGAATTAATCACTGAGCAGATTAAGAGGGAACAGCGCAGAAGAAACACCCAGAATGCATCAGTCAGAAGCACGTCTCTGTACAGGTTGTTTGCAGTGTTCCTGTCGCTCTGATGTGTGTATACCAGTGTAGTTCCCATCATCGCTTCTGTTTCTCCTGAGAAAAACACCTGAGGAATCTCACATGTTTATGCTGATATTGCAATACAAATTAAAGGGGTATTATTATTATTATTATAAGTCTTATTATTATAAGTCTTGATTTTGTATTTGGGGTGTACTAGAATATGCTTTCATGCTTGATTGTTCAAAAAACACATATTTTACATTATTACGGCTCCTCTCTCCCCAGTCTGTCCCGAACGTGTTCAGTTCCGGTTTCGATGAAGCCCCTCCTTCCGAAACACAAAATGTGCTGTGATTGGTCAGCTGGCCCAGTGTGTTGTGATTGGCAGGGCTTAGCGTGTGTTCGGGAAATGTCCCGCCCCTCCATAACCGGGAGATCTTCTCTAGTGTAAATAAAGGATGGCTGCAATTTCAAACCCGATTCAGACCCTGACGATGTTAACGAACAAGAGGATCATCCACAACGTTTTTTATTCACAGACTTTTCAGCCACGGTTTTCACAGGATGTTTCAGAGTGTTATGTTTTTCTTTGTACATTATAGGTACGATATTGTCCATTTAATCATGATATTTGTCGGAAAACTATGGTAATACAAACAGTAATCAATCACAAAAACATAGTTAATTTACGGGCGGTGAACAGTCTTAGAGAAGCTAAACACTACATCAACACTGTAATGCTAGTTAGCAGGCGAGCGGAGGCAAAGCTTTGCCATTCAATTACATCATAGCAGCTACATAAAGCTTATAATTGGAACTGTTTATAGAAAACACAACTACAAATAATAATACATACTTGCAAGTTGTGATTCACAAACAACAGATTGTCCCGGAAAAAAAAGAAACTGCTCCATTTCAGGAGAAGCTTTTGTGCGTATAGCCTTCATCGTGGTTCTGGAAGCTTCTTCGTGAGATGTGCAGCGCACAGACAAACATCGGCATTATCATGTTCAGGAACAGTGTTTAAAATACATTTGAACCTTTCTAAAACCAATAAGTTGTGGAACATACACTGTCTCTTTGACAGCAGCGGCTCAAACAGGCCTCGTCTGCTCTTCTGCATATTCCGTGGGCCGGGATTATTTAAATGAGGAACATTATGACTTCAAACGAACCGTTCGTTGTAGTTCCTGGAAAGTGGATTTTTTTTAATAAAATATCTCCCTTTGGATTTTGACTGTGATCTTTTTTGTGCTCAGACAGCAAAATTACACACTAACTAAAGTTGAAAAAGTGAAAAAGCATAATAGGACCCCTTTAACAATATTTGTATTATTAATAATAATAACATATTTGTAACAATACTTTACAATACTTGTAACAATATTTTAAGTTACATTAATATTATTTTAACAATATTTACATTTATTTTAAAATAATTTAATTTGAGTGACAATATTATTAATATTATTTGTAACAATATTTTAGTTTAAGTACAATTTTAATGTAATTTACATTAATATTAATATTATTTTAATTATATTTTACATTTAATTTAAATTTACATTATTAACATTATTTTTATAATATTTCAATTTAATATAAATAATAATGAAATGCATCTCACTGTCTAAATTCCTCAGTTTTTGGTAGATTTCAGATCAGACACATATTAATGCTGATGATTTCAAAATGATGTATTGATCATCATGAAATACGCAAGTCAAATATTTACATTTACATTTACATTTATGCATTTGGCAGACGCTTTTATCCAAAGCGACTTACATTGCATTATCCTATACATTTGTACATAGGCATGTGCAATCCCCTGGGATCGAACCCACAATCTTGCGTTGTTAACGCAATGCTCTTACCACTGAGCTACAGGAAAGCAGGAAAGATATCTCAATATGTACTGGCATTTCTCACTAGATTTAGAAGAGACGTGTGTATTTGTTCATTTCACACACAGTGCAGCAGAGAGAATGTGTTGAGACAGAAGTGTGAGCAGTACATGTGATTTATGCCCGGTGTCACAGACAAGGCTTAAGCATGTTTGAGCTGTTTGTTTTGTCTCCAGATGCACACCAGAAATGTTCTTCTCTAAGGCACGTTTAAAAAACTACTTAAATGGTCTAATCCTGGCTTAATATAAGCTCTGTCTGTGAAACCAGGCCATTGAGACTCCATTTAAACTCTGATGTGTGATTGTTCAGATTCATGAAGTCTGGATGGGTGAATGGCTCTTTCTGTCGTACAGTGGTGCATCTGTGTGTGTGTCAGACGCCAGTGACAGTCACGGCGCCCTGAAGAACGACTTATTGTTGAGATGATGCTTAATTCCTCAAGGACATGCTTCACCACGTCTGACTCTCGTGTACTCTGGTGTACGACCAACACCAGCTGAAGACACATGACATGCGTGTGCGTATTTAAACCTGTGTTTGTCTGCTAGAGAGTCGCGTGAGGAGCCTTTATAGAAAGTTAGTTATATATGTCCAACTTTATATCTCCTTAAATAATGTACATTCAGCAATATTCTTTACTATATAGCAAATCTCAACTGCCTGATTTAATTCAAGTTTATTTCTATAGAGCTTTTTACAATAGTCTTTACAGAAAATGCTTGTTTCAGTGTTACATTTAAGGAAGTTTTCTGTGATCAGTCAGAGATAAGTGTGTCTGAGTAACGAGCGTGTTGGAGAAATATCTTCACAACACATTATTTCAAAGCAGCAATGTTACAATTTAGGACGTTTTCGTTGATCAGTCAGTGTGTCAGAGTAACGAGTCTCTCAGAGTAACGAGTGTGTCAGAGTAACGAGCGTATCGGAGTAACGAGTGTGTCAGAGTAATGAGCGCATCAGAGTAACGAGCGCGTCAGAGTAACGAGTGTGTGTCAGAGTAACGAGTGTGTGTCAGAGCAACGAGTGTGTCAGAGTAACGAGTCTCTCAGAGTAACGAGTGTGTCAGAGTAACGAGCGTATCGGAGTAACGAGTGTGTCAGAGTAATGAGCGCATCAGAGTAACGGGCGCGTCAGAGTAACGAGTGTGTGTCAGAGTAACGAGTGTGTCAGAGTAACGAGTGTGTGTCAGAGTAACGAGTGTGTGTCAGAGCAACGAGTGTGTCAGAGTAACGAGTGTGTCAGAGTAAGGAGTGTCGGTCAGAGTAACGAGCGCGTCAGAGTAAGGAGTGTCGGTCAGAGTAACGAGCGCGTCAGAGTAACGAGTGTGTGTCAGAGTAACGAGTGTGTGTCAGAGTAACGAGTGTGTGTCAGAGTAACGAGTGTGTCAGAGTAACGAGTGTGTCAGAGTAAGGAGTGTCTGTCAGAGTAACGAGCGTATCGGAGTAACAGAGTAAGGAGTGTGTCAGAGTAAGGAGTGTGTGTGTCAGAGTAACGAGTGTGTGTCAGAGTAACGAGTGTGTGTCAGAGTAACGAGTGTGTCAGAGTAAGGAGTGTGTCAGAGTAACGAGTGTGTCAGAGTAAGGAGTGTGTCAGAGTAATGAGTGTGTGTGTCAGAGTAAGGAGTGTGTCAGAGTAAGGAGTGTGTCAGAGTAAAGAGTGTGTGTCAGAGTAAAGAGTGTGTGTCAGAGTAAAGAGTGTGTGTCAGAGTAAAGAGTGTGTGTCAGAGTAACGAGTGTGTGTCAGAGTAACGAGTGTCAGAGTAACGAGTGTGTGTCAGAGTAACGAGTGTGTCAGAGTAAGGAGTGTGTCAGAGTAACGAGTGTGTGTGTCAGAGTAAGGAGTGTGTGTCAGAGTAAGGAGTGTGTGTCAGAGTAACGAGTGTGTCAGAGTAACGAGTGTGTGTCAGAGTAACAAGTGTGTGTCAGAGTAAGGAGTGTGTCAGAGTAAGGAGTGTGTGTCAGAGTAACGAGTGTGTCAGAGTAACGAGTGTGTCAGAGTAAGGAGTGTGTGTCAGAGTAACGAGTGTGTGTCAGAGTAAGGAGTGTGTGTCAGAGTAAGGAGTGTGTGTCAGAGTAAGGAGTGTGTGTCAGAGTAAGGAGTGTGTGTCAGAGTAAGGAGTGTGTGTCAGAGTAAGGAGTGTGTGTCAGAGTAACGAGTGTGTGTCAGAGTAACGAGTGTGTGTGTGTGTGTGTGTGTCAGAGTAACGAGTGTGTGTGTCAGAGTAAGGAGTGTGTCAGAGTAACGAGTGTGTGTCAGAGTAATGAGTGTGTCAGAGTAAGGAGTGTGTCAGAGTAACGAGTGTGTGTGTCAGAGTAACGAGTGTGTGTCAGAGTAACGAGTGTGTGTCAGAGTAAGGAGTGTGTCAGAGTAAGGAGTGTGTGTGTCAGAGTAAGGAGTGTGTCAGAGTATCGAGTGTTTCAGAGTAAAGAGTAAAGAGTGTGTGTCAGAGTAACGAGTGTGTGTCAGAGTAACAAGTGTGTGTCAGAGTAAGGAGTGTGTGTCAGAGTAAGGAGTGTGTGTCAGAGTAAGGAGTGTGTCAGAGTAACGAGTGTGTGTCAGAGTAACGAGTGTGTCAGAGTAACAAGTGTGTGTCAGAGTAACTAGTGTGTCAGAGTAACAAGTGTGTCAGAGTAACAAGTGTGTGTCAGAGTAACGAGTGTGTGTCAGAGTAACGAGTGTGTCAGAGTAACAAGTGTGTGTCAGAGTAACGAGTGTGTCAGAGTAACGAGTGTGTCAGAGTAACAAGTGTGTGTCAGAGTAACTAGTGTGTCAGAGTAACGAGTGTGTGTCAGAGTAACGAGTGTGTGTCAGAGTAACGAGTGTGTGTCAGAGTAAGGAGTGTGTGTCAGAGTAAGGAGTGTGTCAGAGTAACGAGTGTGTGTCAGAGTAAGGAGTGTGTGTCAGAGTAAGGAGTGTGTGTCAGAGTAAGGAGTGTGTCAGAGTAACGAGTGTGTGTCAGAGTAACGAGTGTGTCAGAGTAACAAGTGTGTGTCAGAGTAACTAGTGTGTCAGAGTAACAAGTGTGTCAGAGTAACAAGTGTGTGTCAGAGTAACGAGTGTGTCAGAGTAACGAGTGTGTCAGAGTAACAAGTGTGTGTCAGAGTAACTAGTGTGTCAGAGTAACGAGTGTGTGTCAGAGTAACGAGTGTGTGTCAGAGTAACGAGTGTGTGTCAGAGTAACGAGTGTGTCAGAGTAACGTGTGTGTCAGAGTAACGAGTGTGTCAGAGTAAGGAGTGTGTGTCAGAGTAAGGAGTGTGTGTCAGAGTAAGGAGTGTGTCAGAGTAAGGAGTGTGTGTCAGAGTAACAAGTGTGTGTCAGAGTAACGAGTGTGTGTCAGAGTAACGAGTGTGTCAGAGTAACGAGTGTATGTCAGAGTAACGAGTGTGTCAGAGTAACAAGTGTGTCAGAGTAACGTGTGTTAGAGTAACAAGTGTGTGTCAGAGTAACAAGTGTGTCAGAGTAACAAGTGTGTGTCAGAGTAACGAGTGTGTGTCAGAGTAAGGAGTGTGTGTCAGAGTAACGAGTGTGTCAGAGTAACGAGTGTGTGTCAGAGTAACGAGTGTGTATTCATACACTGTATGATTGTTTGTATCATCATAAAATGTAACTATTCTCATCCAGCTGTACTCTGCTCAATGTGAATATAAGGCATGAAGACATTAAGATATTATAAACATTAGCATTCCTTTAAAGCTGCTTTGAAACAGTATATTGTGAAGTGCTGTACAAATACATTTAACTTGATTTGATAACTAGATCTTCTCTTACTAATTAAAACAGCTAGAGTGTTTATACAGTAGCCTATCAGAAGAAATCGTACAAATATAATCAAGAACAGAGTCCGTTTATTCATGTTTTGTGCTATTCACGGTGATGGCAGTGTTTGCTCATGGTGTGTGTGTCTGTGTCTGTGTGTGTGTGTCTCCTTGACCCTGTATGCTGATGAAATGTGAGAGTTCATCTAATGTCATGTTTTGGTGTGTATGTCCAGTGATGTACAATAAGGCAGTGTTTGAGCTGTGTTTGAGGATCCTGATCGCTCAGTGACTCAGAGAACATGCTGGAATATTGAGATATCGAGCTGAAGTCAAACACTGGCGTCTCTTCATGAGGATCTCTGTTTTCTGCACATGCTGACTGTGATGATAAATGTGACTATAAAATGAAAATCACTTCATCCTCCCAGGATTCCCAGCTTTCCATCCTTCTTTTCTTCTTGTTGATGGTGAGTGTTTAGACAGAAGCATCGCTGTGTTTAATGTGTGCTATAGTGTAGATGTGGTGTATTAGATATGTGATGTGTTAATGTTCACCTGGAGTGATCCTGGATGATTTGGTGATGTCTCGTCTGTCGTGTTCGTTCAGAGCGACGATGAAAGCCGTGACCCAAATCTGCAGCTCTCTGAAAGACGCTGAACACAATACAGCAAAACGCCTCAAACGCTCAGACTAATGGGTCAGTTTGAGCGGGAACTAGGACACGCTGATACTTCATGCCTTCCTTGGGGATCCAACCCGTGACCCTGATTCAATTCAGTTCATAGAACCACATAAAACAGACACATTTGCAATCGAAACCCCTTCATGAGAGTTCTCACATAGCGTTAGACAGATGTGATTTTAGCCTAACTCTGAAAGTAGCCGGTGATCTAATAGAGAGGGGGGATCGCTCGTGAGAAAGTTCTATCACCCTTATGTTTGTGTTTGGACACATAGAAGATGCTGATGATCTCCAGGATCTGGGGGGAGTATATACTGACAGCATGATGGACATGGACATGTGTGCCTGATTGTAAAGAGCCTTAAGAACAAGTATGAAAATCGTATTCAAATTAATAGCGGCGTAACAGAGTCATATTTTTTGGCAGATTTGATCATCCTAGCCGCTGCGTTCTGGTCTTTCTGTAAGCGGGCTAGTGATTTAGCATCAATACCCCCAAAAATAAGTGTTACAATAGTCCATTCGTGTGAAGACCAAAGCTGTAAAACTGGTCTGCAATCAAAATCTGGAACTGATCAAAATGTTTTTTTCTTTGCTAAAAGACGTAAATTTAAAAAACTGAATTTATTTTACTATCCATTTTTAAGTTACTGTCCAAAACAAAACCCAGATTTTTCACACTGGATTTCCTAAAACCAGACAGTGGGGTTGATTTCAAAGATCGACTGACAGCACCCCTGCCAGGGCCGAACACATTTACTTCGGCTTGGTTTTTGTGAAGCTTCAAACTGTTTGCAGCCATCCAGGCCGTGATATCTTATGGACATTGAGTTTGTATTTGACTGTCTCACTGGCACAGAAATCTGAGTATCATCCGCGTAACCATGAAATGCTTCATGGTATTTTCTTAAGATAGATCAGAGTTTACACATAACGGAGCAAGGACCGACCCTTGAATCTTACTTGATCTCAGTGTGGCTTTCCATATCGTGGACCATGAGATTTGAATTAAGTGTTTAGAAAACTGGGTTGGTCTGAAGGGCAATGTCCTGAAATGGGTTAAATCTTACAGGACATTGCCCTTTTCCAAACCAGTTTTCTAAACAAGTAATTAAAATCTCATGGTCCACCATATGGAAAGCCACACTGAGATCAAGTAAGATCAACATGACATTTCCTCCATTGTCCACTGATAGAAAGATGTGATTAACAGCTTGAGCAACACTGTCCCAGTGCTATCGCATGACTATAGTCCTGACTGAAGAGGCTCAACTATTCAAATCAATGTAATATAAGTTTGTAATCGTTTAAAAACCACATATGAAATATGATTTTCGAAAGACAAGCCCAGTTCTTTAACGGTAGAGGATGAAGTTCCAGTACATCCTTCTATATGCAGATTATATTCTAAGAGATTCTGTGCACGAGTTTGTGGTCCGAGACGTAATACATCAATCTAATCTGAATTTAATAGAGAAACATTACAGGTCATCCAATATTTTTGATCTTTAACACACTCTGTTAACTTGGATAATCCAGATATGATGTTGATGTTGCGAGCGGCCCGATCAAAGCCTGACTGTGTTTTACCCATCATGCACCTGATGATCGAGTCCCCGTCGCTCACAGCAGGGTTTCTCTTCAGCGTCCCAGAGTTAATCTGATCTCTCCTGATCTCAGATACGCCCCGTCCAGGGACAGTGAGCTTGAGATCTGGGACACACACACACACACACACTCTGAGCTGTGATTCTGAGGTGTCACTGTGCTTTACAGCGCTGCTCGATTAATCACAATTTACATGTAATCGACTTAAACCTGTTTGGCTTATCACGATTATGAACTGGTAAAGGCTGTGATTATTGGTTATGTGCAGCGTGTCAGTGACGTACGGCTCAGTAAACACTGCATCTCAAAGCATTCAGTTCGAGTCGCTTATTACGTGCATTTGAAAAAGAAACACGCATCAAACATCTCTCCAAACATGTAGGGCTGGACCCGAATATTCGAATATTCGTTCGGTGGGTTGGTATTCGATTTGAAAATTTGACATTCGAATATTCGTTTTTTTTTTTTTTTTTTTTTTTTTTTGGACACAACTGGGATCCCCCGCGAAACGGTTCTCATTCGCGCTTGAATAAGGCCGGCAACACACTGGCTGCGTGGCGTGAGCGTCTCAGCTGCGTCGCGTGTCCGTTTTTATTTCGGCTCCCATGTTAACAGGTTGGAGTTTGCACACTGAGCTACGCGGAAAACGCGTGCATGCTAGAAATAGAACCGACCCCAGTGTTCCAGCAACGGGAGTGTTCTCTCGATAGAGCGCAGACCAGTGGAGTTTGTATGGACCAAAGTGCATGCCTGAGCTTGTGTTTTGAGTTAAGCTGCATTGCTTTGACATTGTGGAAAATAGAATAATAGAAACAAAATGTATTAGCCTTTTTACCTGTTATTATCAATCTAAATTAATCTCGTTTTTAATTTAAATTAATTTCGTTTTTTCTTTATTTAAATTTAGTTTTTCTTTATTTAAATTTCGTTTTTCCTTTATTTAAATTTAGTTTTTCTTTATTTAAATTTAGTTTTTCTTTATTTAAATTTAGTTTTTTTTTTTTTTTTAAATTTCGTTTTAAATAAAAAATTAAATTCTTTATTTAAATTTCGTTTTTCTTTATTTAAATCTACCGTGTCAGTAATTTGTTAGTCAGAAAAATATTAGACTACCTTAAAAGTATTGCTTAATTTAACAGACCTGTGTGCGTGCGTTTTATATCAATAGTGCAGTGTCCTATCGGAGCGTGAGGCGTGCCGCTTCCCGCTCCCTCTGTTCTGTAGTTTATTAAAAGTTTATTAATTCTGAATGTGTCGCGTCTCGCATGTCCATCTATATTGCACCAAATGCGACACTGCACTCCCAGTGAAGTCGATTGGATAAACGGTTCTCGAAATAATCAAAATGCAAACGGACATACCGACACATAGAGAATACTGCCTTTATTAGAGAGAAGAATATGTTCAGCACCCTCTCTCCGAAGCTTCGAATATTCGATGTTCATTACTACCGAAGCTTCGAAGCTCAAAAAATGGTATTCGGACCAGCCCTACAAACATGAGACGCATTTATGAACCTCTTGTCCAACAAAAGACAACATTTAATAACACGCTTTTCCTCCAGACTCACTTCATGAGGACAGCTGAGCTCCTCCTTCTGTGAGATGATGAGCTCCTAACACAGAATAAGAAGAAATGAAACGTGCCATTAATCGTGCACTCGTGGGTTAGTGAATGGGTTAGAGTTAGGGTTAGGGTTAGCACTCGTGGTTTAGTGAATGGGTTAGGGTTAGGGTTAGTGTTTGCACTCGTGGGTTAGTGAATGGGTTAGGGTTAGTGTTAGCACTCGTGGGTTAGTGAATGGGTTAGGGTTAGGGTTAGCCCTCGTGGTGAATGTGGAGAGAATACTGTAGAGTTAGTGCAGCTCATCATTACATCAATCTTTGTGGTTGAACTTTAATCTAACGTAGAATTCCCTTGTAAAAATAAATGCATTTAACTGTATTGAATGTGCACTTAAGATCTAAAAAATTGATTTCTAAAATACTTTGCAGATAATATATGAATCAAATAAAAGGCACTTTAAGAGAGTCCCTTGTATGACTGTTTCTTGACTTGACCCTGTGACCCCTGTGTGTACAGTAGTGTGTGTTTGTGGCTCAACATTAGCATGTGTGTCTGGAGAATTATGAATGTGTCTATTCTGTGGCGGTGACGTGATGATCTGGATGACGATGTCACGTCCAGCGCTGACTGTCTAGTCTTGAGTGTGCGTGTGTGTGAGAGTATGTGTGTGTGAGAGTGTGTGTGTGTGTGTGTGTGTGTGTGTGTGTGTGTGTGTGTGTGTGTGTGTGTGTGTGTGTGTGCTGCTGTGACCGATAATAATTCCTGACCTCATGTATTGGTGTGTTTTCCTCAGCTAAGCGTTTCTCATTGATCTGCTGGTTCCTGCCTGTTCAATGCTGTTATTATTCAGCTGAAATTGGCTGTTTATTCTTTGAGTTTGAACACAAAGCACTTGAACACGCTGAATCAACACACACACGACATTGAGCTTCAGATGAAGGTCAGTCAGCTCCTGGTGTGGGTCGTGACGTCTGGAGCGTTTATGAGCCGCGAGTCAGTGTTATATTCAGCACAAACACCAAACTGCATCAAGGACACATTAAACTGAGCGAAACACATTTATAATGTTACTAAAGATTCTATTTCATATAAATGCTGTTCTTTTGAACTTTCTATTCATCAAAGAATCCTGAAGAATAAAATGTATCAGTTTCCACAGAAATCTGAAGCAGCTCAACTGATAATAATAATCATAAATGTTTCTTGAGCATCAAATAATCATATTAGAGTGATTTCTGAAGGATCATGTGACACTGAAGACTGGAGTAATGATGCTGAACATCAGCTTTGATCACAGGAATAAATTACACTTTACTGTATATTCACATAGAGAACAGATGATTTACATTGCAATAATATTTCATTATTTTATTGTATTTTTGATTAAATAAATGTGGCCTTGGTGAGCAGAACATTTTGTCCGTACAAATGATGTTTTATAATCAAAGTTTGGGAAGAGCACATTCAGATGATCTACTCGATCAGTGCGATTGGAGGCCTATATATATATATTCCTCGACAGTCTTTTCCGGAGTCCCCCCCCCCCCCCGACTCCTCACTCCCAATTACTCCTATCCCAGCCATGGATATGGGGAGTCCTCTGGATCTGTGCCACCTTCCCCCGGACAGCTAATTATTCTAATTATAATCTAATTATTTGTGTGACCTCGTGAAATGAATGTCAGTGAGGTTCAATGTTGTTTGGTTCCAAATCTTGCAGGTTTAAGTGACACAAGGAGGGCAAGTAAATAATCTGGTCTGTGTGTGTGTGTGTGTGTGTGTGTGTGTGTGTGTGTGTGTGTGTGTGTGTGTGTGTGTGTGTGTGTGTGTGTGTGTGTGTGTGTGTGTGTGTGTGTGTGTGTTTGTGTGTGTGTGTTGTCAGTGCACAGATCTCCATCCGCCTCTAATGGAATCATCAGCGACTCCATCAGGAAGCAGAAACAATCCGCTGGAATAATGTGGAAAGATGTGATGATTCCGGATCCAGTGATGGATGCATGTTTGTGCATAAACAATCAATAGCATGATGTAATTTACTGATATTATGTTATATCGACAACTAAACACAATGTACCGTGGTATTCTCTGTAGATACCACAGTATATCTCTGCTTGAGCTCGTCACAGTTAATGGATTCTGGCACTGATCCGTTTGCGTCTCCATAATGCTGAGAGCCAGTCTGAGAGCGAGCGTGATGTTATTGAGATCTCTGTACGAGACACACACACGAGATCATAAGAAACATCGGACATGTTTGGATGGATGCATCGGACATGTGAAGGAGATCATGTGTGACTCTCTCTCTCTCTCTCTGTTCTTCTCGCTCATAATTTCCCTTTCATTCAGTTCATGTGCAAATCCGCATTGAAAGCAGCTTGTGTGTGTCATTGTGAGGAGATTTGAATATTAAACAGCTGATTATCATGATCATGTGACCGTCTGCTGCAGAAATGTACCATAATACAGGTCATTATTCTCTCCACACTGGTTTGGGTGGTTGATCAGTTGAGCTACTAACCAGCTGAGAGGTCAGTCTGGTTAAGGCTAGAGTTTAGATCAATGGTTTTTAAAAATAGAAAAATGTAAAGAAAAACAGTAAAAATCTGAAAAAAACACTGTAAAACATGGTTTAAATCGGGTTATCGAAAAAGAAAGGAGAGAGGGGAAGAAAGCTGCAGGAGGAAGAACTTCTAGTTATTCTTTGTGTTTCGTCTTCATACTACTGTGGGCCAATCAGAGAGCGATTGAGACATTACTGAGATCATCAGAAACATCTGAGGTCTCTGTGTGGTGCCACACTCCTGTGTGTGTAGGATATGGTTTAGTTTAATTTAGTCTAAAGTGGGTTTCTATACATGACAATATACAGCTGCATTTTCAGTTCTAGGATTCATATATGAGAGTCTGTGGCTGAGATGGTGCAGATCAGGAATCTGCTCTATATCAGGCTCGCTGCTCATCTCATTATCCGTGTTTCTCTCCTCAGGGAATCCCAGCAGCTCCTGATGTCTGAAGATCTGATTTAAGCCATGATCCCTGGAGCCATGAGCCGCACGGCCCTCGTCCTGCTGATCGCCACCTCTCTCCGCTCTCGCTGTGAGTAACAATATTATAACCTTCCTCTCGCTGTGAGTATACGACAATACTATAACCTTCCTCTCGCTGTGAGTATACGACAATACTGTAACCTTCCTCTCACTGTGAGTATACGACAATACTATAACCTTCCTCTCGCTGTGAGTATACAATACTATAACCTTCCTCTCGCTGTGAGTATACAATACTATAATCTTCCTCTCGCTGTGAGTATACGACAATACTATAACCTTCCTCTCACTGTGAGTATACGACAATACTGTAACCTTCCTCTCGCTGTGAGTATACGACAATACTGTAACCTTCCTCTCGCTGTGAGTATACAATACTATAATCTTCCTCTCGCTGTGAGTATACGACAATACTATAACCTTCCTCTCGCTGTGAGTATACGACAATACTATAACCTTCCTCTCACTGTGAGTATACGACAATACTGTAACCTTCCTCTCACTGTGAGTATACGACAATGCTATAACCTTCCTCTCGCTGTGAGTATACGACAATACTGTAACCTTCCTCTCGCTGTGAGTATACGACAATACTATAACCTTCCTCTCGCTGTGAGTATACAATACTATAACCTTCCTCTCGCTGTGAGTATACGACAATACTATAACCTTCCTCTCGCTGTGAGTATACGACAATTCTATAACCTTCCTCTCATTGTGAGTATACGACAATACTATAACCTTCCTCTAGCTGTGAGTAACAATACTATAACCTTCCTCTCGCTGTGAGTATACAATACTATAATCTTCCTCTCGCTGTGAGTATACGACAATACTATAACCTTCCTCTCGCTGTGAGTATACAATACTATAACCTTCCTCTCGCTGTGAGTATACAATACTATAATCTTCCTCTCGCTGTGAGTATACGACAATACTATAACCTTCCTCTCACTGTGAGTATACGACAATACTGTAACCTTCCTCTCACTGTGAGTATACGACAATGCTATAACCTTCCTCTCGCTGTGAGTATACGACAATACTATAACCTTCCTCTAGCTGTGAGTATACGACAATACTATAACCTTCCTCTAGCTGTGAGTATACGACAATACTATAACCTTCCTCTAGCTGTGAGTATACGACAATACTGTAACCTTCCTCTCGCTGTGAGTATACGACAATACTATAACCTTCCTCTCGCTGTGAGTATACAATACTATAACCTTCCTCTCGCTGTGAGTATACGACAATACTATAACCTTCCTCTCGCTGTGAGTATACGACAATTCTATAACCTTCCTCTCGCTGTGAGTATACGACAATACTATAACCTTCCTCTAGCTGTGAGTAACAATACTATAACCTTCCTCTCGCTGTGAGTATACAATACTATAATCTTCCTCTCGCTGTGAGTATACGACAATACTATAACCTTCCTCTCGCTGTGAGTATACAATACTATAACCTTCCTCTCACTGTGAGTATACAATACTATAATCTTCCTGTCGCTGTGAGTATACGACAATACTATAACCTTCCTCTCGCTGTGAGTATACAATACTATAACCTTCCTCTCGCTGTGAGTATACGACAATACTGTAACCTTCCTCTCGCTGTGAGTATACGACAATACTATAACCTTCCTCTCGCTGTGAGTATACAATACTATAACCTTCCTCTCGCTGTGAAGCTGTGAGTATACGACAATACTATAACCTTCCTCTAGCTGTGAGTTTACGACAATACTATAACCTTCCTCTAGCTGTGAGTATACGACAATACTATAACCTTCCTCTCGCTGTGAGTATACGACAATACTATAACCTTCCTCTCGCTGTGAGTATACGACAATACTACTATAACCTTCCTCTCGCTGTGAGTATACGACAATACTATAACTTTCCTCTCGCTGTGAGTATACGACAATACTATAACCTTCCTCTCACTGTGAGTATACGACAATACTATAACCTTCCTCTCGCTGTGAGTATACGACAATACTATAACCTTCCTCTCGCTGTGAGTATACGACAATACTATAACCTTCCTCTCGCTGTGAGTATACGACAATACTGTAACCTTCCTCTCGCTGTGAGTATACGACAATACTATAACCTTCCTCTCGCTGCGAGTATACAATACTATAATCTTCCACTCGCTGTGAGTATACGACAATACTATAACCTTCCTCTAGCTTTGAGTATACGACAATACTATAACCTTCCTCTAGCTCTGAGTATACGACAATACTATAACCTTCCTCTAGCTGTGAGTAACAATAATATAACCTTCCTCTCGCTGTGAGTATACAATACTGTAACCTTCCTCTCGCTGTGAAGCTGTGAGTATACGACAATACTATAACCTTCCTCTAGCTGTGAGTATACGACAATACTATAACCTTTCTCTAGCTCTGAGTATACGACAATACTATAACCTTCCTCTAGCTGTGAGTATACGACAATACTATAACCTTCCTCTCGCTGTGAGTATACGACAATACTATAACCTTCCTCTCGCTGTGAAGCTGTGAGTATACGACAATACTATAACCTTCCTCTAGCTGTGAGTATACGACAATACTGTAACCTTCCTCTAGCTGTGAGTTTACGACAATACTATAACCTTCCTCTAGCTGTGAGTATACGACAATACTATAACCTTCCTCTAGCTGTGAGTATACGACAATACTATAACCTTCCTCTAGCTGTGAGTTTACGACAATACTATAACCTTCCTCTCACTGTGAGTATACGACAATACTATAACCTTCCTCTCGCTGTGAGTATACGACAATACTATAACCTTCCTCTCACTGTGAGTATACGACAATACTGTAACCTTCCTCTAGCTGTGAGTATACGACAATACTATAACCTTCCTCTAGCTGTGAGTATACGACAATACTGTAACCTTCCTCTAGCTGTGAGTATACGACAATACTATAACCTTCCTCTCACTGTGAGTATACGACAATACTGTAACCTTCCTCTAGCTGAGTATACGACAATACTATAACCTTCCTTTCACTGTGAGTATACGACAATACTGTAACCTTCCTCTAGCTGTGAGTATACGACAATACTATAACCTTCCTCTCACTGTGAGTATACGACAATACTATAACCTTCCTCTCACTGTGAGTATACGACAATACTATAACCTTCCTCTCGCTGTGAGTATACGACAATACTGTAACCTTCCTCTAGCTGTGAGTATACGACAATACTATAACCTTCCTCTCACTGTGAGTATACGACAATACTGTAACCTTCCTCTAGCTGTGAGTATACGACAATACTATAACCTTCCTTTCACTGTGAGTATACGACAATACTGTAACCTTCCTCTAGCTGTGAGTATACGACAATACTATAACCTTCCTCTCGCTGTGAGTATACGACAATACTATAACCTTCCTCTCGCTGTGAGTATACGACAATACTATAACCTTTCTCTCGCTGTGAGTATACGACAATACTATAACCTTCCTCTCGCTGTGATTATACGACTGAAACCTGCTGAATCAGATCTGCTGTTGTCCTGTGTTACTGCAAACGGTCAGTGATCAGAGGACATCAGCTCCGATCAGCCGCTGTCTCACACACACACATCAGCTCTGATCAGCCACTATCTCACACACACATCAGCAGTCGCTGCTTTATAAAGAGACACAGAGAGGATCTGCACCAAGACTCCTGCTTAATCAGACTTAATGCTCAATTAGGATTCAGTCTTCCACAGATAATGAAAATAAGATAACAGAGATAAAATGATTATTGTCCTGGATTCTTCATTGTATTTATTTGAGCTTTATTTTAATTTGTTTTTCTGCAGAATTATATCTGAAATTCATAGAAAACCGCTGTTAAACAGTTCTAAAAGTCAGTGCATGATCTTGACCTCAGTATTGACTAAAATATGAATGATTATGATTTAGCTATAATCAAGGATAATCTGGACAGTCACTCTAAAAGATCCATTATTGTCATTTCTCATGTATTTTACTGTATAAATGCAAACATGTTCACATGCGTCTCATAGGTAGAATTAAAGAGATGCACTGAATAATTCTGGGATGTTGGAATACTGGAGTCTGATTGGTTTTAAAAATAAAACTCACCGAACATGTAAAGATTGCAGGTTTCTGATGGTGTTTTGTGTTTCAGTTTGCTCAGTGTGTGCCGATTTCCCAGGAGTCTTTGGAGGTGAGTTCAACCGTCCATCTTAAAGGGGAACTATGCAGTTTGTTTTAGCTTAATTTACCTGAACTGAACAGATTCGGAGTCATTGGAATGGTTATATGACTTTTTCTGGGTTGAATGGTGGCCGTCCCGTTTCCCCCTAGCGCCTGTGAGCGGAAAAACCACCCTTGCAACTTTTGGCCGCCGGCCTCAGCGTCAGGAAGTATCGCCTGATATCAGGTCTCGCGATGTAACGAACTGCTTTACGGCACTGCACACATACATTTATATGCTAGCCTTCTGTGTATCATCATACCTCAGTGGACATGGCTCCGTGCGTTCGCCGGCTTCTTTGGAAACAAATGCACATCAGCGAGAGTCGCCAACGAGTTTAGACGACCCTGTTATCAAATATCTATTCCGAAGCTGTAGGGGGAGCTCTATAGAGAAACCCGCGAGGAAACAGCGAACAAATGGCCAAAACTGCATAGCGCCGCTTAAAAGAACTGTTTGTTTCCACTGTGATTTACTGGGGTTTATTTCAGTTGATATCATCCCAAAATATGATATCCATCACATTACTTATTAAGTTTCGACAAACTGCAGTTGCTGGAAACCTATTGCGTCCTGGTTTGGAGACGCTGTGAGACGATAGGACATCGTGACGAGAATCTGCTCTGTGTTCAGGGAAGATCTCACAGACGTTACAATGATTCAGGGCTGTAATAGAGAAGCAGGGCATTGTGGGGGAGCAGGAGATTAAACAGATGACAGGGTGTCATCTAGAAATTTCCATTTCCATGGCCTGACCGTCTGCACCCGTTCACCATCAGAGCCTCGGGAGCCCGCGAGCTCTCCAGACGTTTAGTGATTCCTGGAGAGACTTTGATCTGTGTGTGTTTCATCTGCGCAACTGCATGTGGTTTACAGAACACACACACACACACACAGAGCTTGGCGCGTCAATCAAACACTCTAATACTGTAATATCACTGATGCCGTAGTATAGTTCATATTTTGATTTCATTTCTGTTTTCATATATATATATATATATATATATATATATATATATATATATATAAATTTATGTGTATGTATATATTACTGTATATAATACTCTTTTAAATTGTATAGTACAATTGGAGTAAAAAAATAATAACAATTGGGACAGGGGTTGCTTAATTTGCATTAAGAAATAATGTCACAATGAAAATGAATAATGTTTATAAGAACATGCTTTAGTTTCTTTATATAAATGTATGTTTTTCTTAGTTTTGATGAGCCTGGCCTCATTAATTCATGTGTGTTTGTTTTAGAAGCTTCTGCATGATAACCCAGCCTGTTTTAGATCAGTAGACAGTAACCGACCCGTCTGACGCCTGGACGAGTTAATAACATCAAATCACGAGCGCACTGAAGATTACACTCCCCGCTCGTGAATAATTCATATCTGATCAGCGAGACGCCAGCAGATTCCTGAAACTAACATCAGAAGAGTTTCTGTGTGGATACACTCACCAAATCACTCCAGAACATTAGTCATGTTTTTATCATCTCAAATGTTCTGCGATGAACGCTCTTAAGTGACTTAAATAATGCAATTAAAGTCAAGCACTCTGAATATGCTCATGACGAATGAGAGCAACAGTCGCTTCCGGAAGGACAAACTCCATTGATTTCCTCTGACCGGCCACTGACGGGTCAAGATGGACTCTCTTTACTCTCTTAATGCACATTATTATGCTCTTATTATGCATAATTTATCAGTGCACGTTAAGACAGTCATCTTCATAATGTTTTACTTTCTACTTTTCTTCTGATGTTGCCGAAAGAAAATAACATGAACTAATAATATCCATCAACTCCCCCTGATCCAGTCAAATCAGATTTCACTCAGTGTTTATAATGTTTAATTATGTCATTGTTCTATTGCATCTGTTCATGTGTTGTGAAAACTGATTATACACTCACCTAAAGGATTATTAGGAACACCATACTAATACTGTGTTTGACCCCCTTTCGCCTTCAGAACTGCCTTAATTCTACGTGGCATTGATTCAACAAGGTGCTGAAAGCGTTCTTTAGAAATGTTGGCCCATATTGATAGGATAGCATCTTGCAGTTGATGGAGATTTGTGGGATGCACATCCAGGGCACGAAGCTCCCGTTCCACCACATCCCAATGATGCTCTATTGCAGGGATTCCCAAAGTGTGGTACGCGCACCCCCAGGGGTACGCGAGAGGAAAAAAGTAATGGCGGTCTGTTTTTTTAAGTGGGATTTTTCCACACAATAAAAAAAACATGAACAGTAAACATTTCCTTTGTAAATTCCTTTTCCTTTTATTTTAAATAAAAAAAACTATAATTTATTAGTTTTTGATAAAACAAATACATATGAAATGCACAACGACACACCTGAAGTCGCTCACGCACTCATATGAAACGCGAGCACACACACACAAACTCGAGTCGCGCACATACTCATATGAAACGCGAGCACACACACACAATACCCTAAAGGTGTGGAAAAGTCGATCAAAAGTGTGGCTACATTTCTCCAGGCTCGATGCTGTATTTGCGGTAAAATAATTGCTGCAAAGACCGGTACCACGACAGATATGATGAAGCCCTTGACAGTGCACGGAGTAAACATAAGAGCAGAAAAATGCTCCGTCTTTGACTGGTAAATGAAGATATACCTTGTTGATCACTCTGATAGTGTTTATATTGCAATAATGACCAACTAAATGTACACTGCCGTTCAAAAATGTGTTGGTTAGTCCGAATTTTTTTTCAGTAAGGATGCATTAAAGTGATCAAAAGTGACCTTAAAACATGTCACATGTGTAATGTTACAAAATATTTCGTTTTTAAATAAAGCTAAATTACGCGGCTGAAAATAACCGTGCTTTCTGTTAACAGTTACTGAGCCTGTGTCTGTCACTCGTCCTCTTAAAAGTGGAAGCTTGTGCACGCTTTGTTGCATTATATTGACACTTTGTTGATGCTGTTATTGTCATGCGTGTTCTGGTTATTTGCGCATGATTAAACATGAGTCTTTATATGGCGATAAAACAAAGCTTTGTTGCGTTATTTTTTTGAAGTGGGGATTGGGGGTGCGCCAACCCGGTTGGGACATAGAAGGGGGTGCGCAGGAAAAAAAGTTTGGGAACCGCTGCTCTATCCGATTGTTAAGTCTGACGTCACGCGTGACGTTTAGCCTTTTCTGGGTCCAAGCGCTCCTCTCGTCCAGAAATAACAATGGTGGAACCTGTACATTTATTTACGATCACGTCCTTCTTAGTGAGGCACCCTTGGTGGTCAAAAAGGGTTTAAATTCCTTTAACACCAACAGAGTGGTTAGTGTAGCTCATCACTCAGGTGGCATTATTAAGGGTAGAGTCCAGGCATCAATGAAAAAGAAGATTTACGAGGTTGAAGTGAGTTAGCTCGGGACACGGGACACAGCACTGCGGCATTGTAAAAACACTCAATAATAACCAAAACACTAGCGAAAGCGGTAGGTGCGGCATTGTAAAAACACTCAATAATAACCAAAACACTAGCGAAAGCGGTAGGTAGGTAGAGAGGACCTGGACTTTGGACCCGGAAAGAGTATTATCGGAGAGTGGTTACGTCACGACTTAACAACCGAATTGGGTTGAGATCTGGTGACTGTGGGGGCCATTTTAGTACAGTGAACTCATTGTCATGTTCAAGAAACCAATTTGAAATGATTCGAGCCAAATTCTGACTCTACCATCTCAATGTCTCAACAGAAATCGAGACTCATCAGACCAGGCAACATTTTTCCAGTCTTCAACTGTCCAATTTTGGTGAGCTCGTGCAAATTGTAGCCTCTTTTTTCTATTTGTAGTGGAGATGAGTGGTACCCGGTGGGGTCTTCTGCTGTTGTAGCCCATCCGCCTCAAGGTTGTGAGTGTTGTGGCTTCACAAATGCTTTGCTGCATACCTCGGTTGTAACGAGTGGTTATTTCAGTCAAAGTTGCTCTTCTATCAGCTTGAATCAGTCTGCCCATTCTCCTCTGACCTCTAGCATCAACAAGGCATTTTCGCCCACAGGACTGCCGCATACTGGATGTTTTTCCCTTTTCACACCATTCTTTGTAAACCCTAGAAATGGTTGTGCGTGAAAATCCCAGTAACTGAGCAGATTGTGAAATACTCAGACCGGCCCGTCTGACACCAACAACCATGCCACGCTCAAAATTGCTTAAATCACCTTTCTTTCCCATTCTGACATTCAGTTTGGAGTTCAGGAGATTGTCTTGACCAGGACCACACCTCTAAATGCATTGAAGCAACTGCCATGTGATTGGTTGATTAGATAATTGCATTAATGAGAAATTGAACAGGTGTTCCTAATAATCCTTTAGGTGAGTGTACATGCTTAGTGTTGTTTTATAGGACTTAAGATTTCAAAGATTATGGTCCTCATACACAATTCCATAATAATTATACATAATTTCACATATTTACTGAAAAAGGAGTATGCTGAAGCCTTAACTTACTTTACCTAACCATCATCTACACAACAACACAATCTCTAGACTAAATCTCTAAAGACATTTGTAACTGAAAATTACACTTTTCATAAATTAGTATTTCAAAAATACAAATGGAAATAAAAATAGAAAAGTATTTCACATACAAATGATTTATTTTGAGTTTTATCTCCTTACTTTCAAGCATTTTTTTATTTACAAAGTAAACCACATATTCTCCACAATCTCTTTGACAGATCTATAAATTTTTATGCAAATTTATTTTAAGTGATGTCAAATTGATTAATCGCAATTAATCGCATCTAACATAAAGGTTTGTGTGTGTGTGTGTGTGTGTGTGTGTGCATATATATACACACTCTTTCAAACACACACACACACACACACACACACATATGATGTATTTACAAGTTTTGATGTTATATGTGATTAATCAGGAATGATGGATTTGACAGCACTGTTTCTCTTGTGTGTGTGTGTTACTGGAGCTGTCCCTCATCATCTGAGTGTGACTGTGTTTACTGTGTGTGTCCCGCTGTCTCAGACGAGTCGTCAGGGTTCGGGCCGGTGTTTGAAGAACAGCCCGTCGACACGATTTACCCGGAAGAGTCTCCGGAGGACAAGATCATCATGAGCTGCAGGACACGAGCCAACCCTCCCGCCACATACAGGTCTCAGCGGCTTTACCACACTTTACATGCTTTAACATGATTTACCACGCTTTACCACGCTTTACTACACTTTACCACACTTTACCACACTTTACCACACTTTACCACACTTTACCACACTTTACCACGCTTTACCACGATTTACCACGCTTTACCACGCTTTACCATGATTTTACCACGCTTTACCACACTTTACCACACTTTACCATGATTTACCACGCTTTACATGCTTTACCATGATTTACCACGCTTTACATGCTTTACCATGATTTACCATGCTTTACCACGCTTTACTACACTTTACCACACTTTACCACGCTTTACCACACTTTACCATGATTTACATGCTTTACCACACTTTACCACACTTTACCATGCTTTACCACGCTTTACCACACTTTACCATGATTTACATGCTTTACCACACTTTACCACACTTTACCATGCTTTACCACACTTTACCACACTTTACCATGCTTTACCACGCTTTACATGCTTTAACATTAGCATTATTATCGATTGATTCATGCTAGAACTCCTGATGCATTAATCATCAATGATCTGAGCAGTCATCCTGCGAGTGTGTGTGTCTCTGATCGTGAGTGTGTGTGTGTGTGTGTGTGTGTGTTCTCAGGTGGAGACTGAACAACACTGATATCACCATTGACGATCACTACAGCCTGACGGACGGAAACCTGGTCATCAGTTTCCCGGACAAGAGCAAGCATGCTGGGAACTATTCGTGTGTGTCCAGCAATGAGTTCGGGACGGTGGTCAGCCGGAGAGCGTCGGTTCAGTTCGGCTGTGAGTCTCCTACACAACAGCTCTATTAGAGACACACACACACACACACACACTCACTCACACACACACACACACACACACACACACACACACTCTCCCTCACATATACTCTCTCACACACACACACACTCACACACATACACTCACTCACACACACACACATACAATCTCTCCCTCACACACACACACACACACACACACTCTCCCTCACACATACTCTCACACAGAGCCGTTATTGTTCAGCGCTTGACAGATATTAATTTCTGCTGTCAGAGACTCTTGTGCTGTTTCTGCTGAACTCTCAGAAGTGTGTGTTGTGTGACTCAGAAGTGTGTGTTGTGTGACTCAAGAGAAGTGTGTGTTGTGTGACTCAGAGAAGTGTGTGTTCTGTGACTCAGAGAAGTGTGTGTTCTGTGCAGTTCTGCTGTTGTGTGTGACAGTGATGTGTGGAGTTCATTAGACTCTGTTGTGTTTCAGACTTGGACATGTTCTCCACTGACGAGAGGGAGGCGGTCTCTGTGAGGGAGGGGCAGGGGGCGGTGCTTCTGTGTGCCCCGCCCCCACACTTCCCAGGTTACCATAGCAACTTTTTTCTCTCTCTCTTTTTTTTCTTTTACTTTATTCAATCATTTCAAATAACAAACAGGCATTAACATATTATCCATATATATTGCCAGTAATTTAGAAAGTTACCATAGCAACCTTTTTGTACTTTCATACAACATACAGAGACATGTAACATCTAACTGAAGTTTACAGATCTTTACACGTTTTCACAAGACACTCTTTTATCTTCATCCGTTTACATACTTTTAGAATTGGAGATATAGAGAAGATTTGTTTCATCGATGCGTTTGACGGACACGTTAGTAACGCGTGTGATGTCACTTCCTGTCTCTGCAGAGGACCTGTCCTTCCGCTGGATTCTGAACGAGTTCCCGGACTTCATTCCTCAGGATAAGCGTCGGTTCGTGTCTCAGTCCACCGGGAACCTGTACATCTCCACGGTCCGAGCGCCGGACAGCGGGAACTACTCCTGCTTCGTCTCCAGCCCGTCCATCGCCAAGAGCGTCTTCAGCAAGTTCATCCCACTGGTGCCCGTCGCCGAGCGTGAGTCTCCCAGTCCGTGCTGGAAACACAAGCGCTTGCAGGAATATCTCTGTCTTTACTAATGCTGTTTCTACATGATTTGCTCATGCAGAGGATGTTAGATCTTCTAAAGCAGAAACCACTCCATAGTGTTCAAACTGACAGAAGATCTGAAACTCACCGTCTGTGGTTTCTGAAGTGAGCTGGTTCTTATTTTAGGTCTGTTCACACTCAAATAATCTGCCTAAAGAAATCATATCTGTCATAATATGCTCAAGCTCAAACAGCTCAAGCTTTCACACGCGTGTTAGTTCAGAGTTTCTGATCACTCAATAGTTGAAATCAGTCCTTTCTGCTGTTTAGTTTCAATCATGGGCGTCGGAACCATTGTATATGGGTGGGACAAGACCCACCCACTTTTTAAGACCAATGATATTGGACCCGCTTACTTTTACATTCAGCGCATAGCTGTTCGCTTTTCAGAGCGTCGTCAGTCAAATCCATTCCACTTGAGGAATGCCCTAATGAATTAAACTCCATTTCCGCTGAAATAGCTACATTATATTTCTCAACGAGCCGCAACTGACGAAAAAACCGCCCGTTGTACTCTTCCAGTCAAATATTGCGTTGCAAACATAAATAACAGCTTTAAGTTGTCAATGCTGGCAAATTACCATGGTATCAGCAGGTTAATCCACGGATAGCTGTGCATGTAATGCACGACGTGGATGCGAGTTTAGTTTACTTGTTTAATTAAAAGGCATCAGAATACATGAAATGGTGTAAGTAAAATTTTTCTGGGGGAGGACCCACCCACTTTTTTTTTGCTTCCGACGCCCATGGTTTCAATACATGTTGTTTTGAACTGGAGAGAAAGTTTGAGCTCTGCACGTTACAGTATGTCTCAGTACAAACAACTATATTTATATATATTTATACCATGGTCTGGGTGAATACTCGATTCTGATTGGCTGCAGGGTGTCCATTAAAAAGTGATAGAGGACACCTAGTAAATAAACCGTCAGGCGTAACCAGGGAAACCAAGTTATTGTTTGTAAAAACTTTAGATTTCGATTGTAAAACTAATTAAAATATAAACGAATGTTTTAAAAATGTGTTATTTGGCAAGTGACCATGGTATAAGCGGATTAATGCACTTCGAGGTGTCCATTGTCAGGTATTAATGGACTTCGGCGGAGGCAACCGTCCTCCACTGCGCGTCGTCCATTAATACCTGACAATGGACACCTCGAAGGGCATTAACCCTTACATATATTTGCGTCTGTAGATTTTAATTAATATCTTTAAAGGTTGTTTTCATAAAATCAGTTTTTTCTCCACTTCAGCAACACTTACATACTTCAAAACTTAGTTTTATCCATATCTATATTCTGAAGGTTTTTACTGAGGGGTTTGTTCATATATCATTTGCATTGATTTATATAACATTTTATTCCTAAAAACGTGGTGAAATATTTTTTTTTTTACAATCCATAATTGTAGTTGAAAACAGGCAAAGGTCATAAACACCAGGTAATCAGTCCAAACAGTAACAGGGTCAAAGGGGCACAGGCAAAAACAGAGGAAACCAAGAAAACCGGACAGAAGATCGAAAACCAGGAGAATGCTTGGAATTGCAGTGTGACACTAAACAAGACTTCGCAGGGAATGAATGAGTGCACATGGTATAAATAGGCTGAGACTGACAGGGTAACGAGACACAGGTGGATACAGTCAGGGATGATGAGTCTGGGCAGTGAGTTCTGGGAAACGTAGTTTGTGAGGGAATGACAATAGTCTGATGTGGAGCGCCCTCTGGTGGCTCTCATGGGCACTCCAGCTGGTGACCGTGACGATTACAGCCGTCCATCATGAGTGTGTTCTGAGTCTCAGATCAGGAGCTCTACTGAGAGAGTCTCGTATCTGCTCTCCTTCAGGTTCTGTGAGGAAATATCCCGCTGACATCAAAGTCAAATCTCCTGACGTCTTCGCGCTGGCGGGGCAGAACGTCACGCTCGAGTGCTTCGCGCTGGGAAAGTAAGAAAAACCGCCAACCACAAGATTTCTGCTGTTTGCAAAAGCACCGCTTCAATCATTTCTCTCAAACGATATATTATTCAGCGCAATTTCCTGCAAATATTTCAGTTTTCATCAGATCTTTTCAGCATTAGATGTGCTCTTTATAAACTTATTATAGCTCAAATGGGGCGTAGCAGATCTATTCCAGCAAGACCAAATGTGTGTGTGTGTGTGTGTTCAGCCCCATCCCTCAGATCCACTGGAGGAAGGTGGATGGCGAGCTGCCGGCCCATCGTCATGACATCAGTAATGCGGGAGCACTCCTCCATCTCTACGATATACAGTATGAGGACGAGGGTCTGTACGAGTGTGAGGCCGACAACTCCAAAGGCAAAGACTGGCACAGAACACACCTGCACGTGGAGGGTGAGTCACATGACCCATATACTGTACTCCCCCTCTACTGTACTCTATATCTACTGTACTCTACTGTACTCTACCTCTACTGCACTCTACCTCTACTGTACTCCACCTCTACTGTACTCTAGCTCTACTGTACTCTACCTCTACTGTACTCTACCTCTACTGTACTCTACTGTACTCTACCTCTACTGTACGCTACCTATATTGTACTCTACTGTATTCTGCCTATACTGTACTCTACCTCTGCTGTACTCTACTGTACTACCCTCTACTGTACTCTACCTCTACTGTACTCTATCTCTACTATACTCTACTGTACTCTACCTCTACTGTACTCTACCTATATTGTACTCTACTGTATTCTACCTATACTGTACTCTACCTCTACTGTACTCTACTGTACTCCCCTCTACTGTACTCCCCTCTACTGTACTCTACCTCTACTGTACTCTATCTCTACTATACTCTACCTATACTGCACTCTACCTCTACTGTACGCTACCTATACTGTACTCTACTGTATTCTACCTATACTGTACTCTACCTCTACTGTACTCTACTGTACTCCCCTCTACTGTACTCCCCTCTACTGTACTCTATCTCTACTATACTCTACCTATACTGCACTCTACCTCTACTGTACGCTACCTATACTGAACAGTGTTTCCCACAGATTATAAATCAATTTGTGGCGCGGGGGGGTGGGGGGGGGTTTATAATCTCCATTAATAATCTGTTACACAGAACTTTATTATATTAAATGTTAATCAAAAATGATTCACACCTTCACAAAATCCAAATATTCAGTGTAAGAGTAAAAAATGACATAACATTATTTATAGTAAATTTATTTGATTCACAGCTTATTTAGAGTTTTGACCTCGACAACCCAACTGCATTTACCGCAAACAGTCTAACTAAAAGATTGTTTTGGTTGAATCGGTTCAAAGGAGTCATTAGTTCGCGAATCAGACGTGTCATTAGCGGACTTGTAGGCCTAACTGCTACGCGTTGTGTGATTATCCCGTAGTTAGGACATCGCACAAGATTTGTCAAAACAGAAAACATTTCATCATAGTTTTGTTTTGTTTATTGAAAGTGTTTTTCATGTCAGCTGAATGGGCGGAACGCTTTTCAGAGAAGATAAGATAACGTAAGTTTTATTTTTTTTAGCACAACACCCAGCAGTAATTCAGGAAAAAAATACCCGAATGCTCCACGTGAAACTTCGGTCTTCCGATCTTTTACCATCGTGTCAATTCTCAATTGATTTTGATTAATATGCGCGAGGGAGCGAGAGAGAGCAAGATAGTTTGAAGACGGTGAGGGTGCGCGCGCGACCGGGCCTCTCTCTCTCTCTGCTCGTTCTTTCAGTAATATGCGCCCTATCGCAAGCGCAGCAGTCATCTACATCACTCACCGATCAAATAAGGCTTTGGCGAGACAAAAAAATCGCTTGTGAGAGAGACGCGTGAGTGACAGAGAGACGGAGGGGAGAGCAGGGAAAGGAAATGCAGCTGAATGAACACGCTGCGTGTTTTAATTAGCATAACAATTTTTTTATAACGAAACGCAATTTGTGGCGGCCGGTGTTGATTCTGTGGCGCACCACCACGAATTAGTCTATGTGTGGGAAACACTGCTGTACTCTACTGTACTCTACCTATACTGTACTCTGCTGTACTCCCCTCTACTGTACTCTATCTCTACTGTACTCTACCTATACCGTACTCTACTGTACTCTATCTCTACTGTACTCTGTCTCTACTAGGGTTGGGTACCGAAACCCGGTTCCAATAGGGAACCGGTTCCGACGTAAACGGTAGTAACCAGACCGAATAAGAACGAAACTTTCGGTGCCTGATTTCGGTGCCTGACTTTTTTCACCACCCCCTATAAAACATCTCGCGGCACGAATGATCCAATAACAAAACATCTCCAGTTAACCAGCAGAGCATTCATTTAGTTCGTTTGTTAAATAAGAGACGATCTAGCGCTGAAAATTATTTTCTCTTGTGGCTCACGCACACCGCACTCGTCTCGGACGTGCGCTTCAATACGTTGCAGAGATCGATCTATTTATGAGGCGCCGTCTATATGAGTAACGTTATGTGCTTGGAGAGTTTGTGTGTGCGTGTGTGTGTGTGTGTGTGTGTGTGTGTGTGTGCTCGCGTCTCAGATGAGCATGTGCGCGAGTTTGTGTGTGTGTGTGTGTGTGTGTGTGCTCGCGTCTCAGATGAGTATGTGCGTGTGTGTGTGTGTGTGTGTGTGTGTGTGTGTGTGTGTGTGTGTGTGCTCGCGTCTCAGATGAGTATGTGCGCGGTTTGTGTGTGTGTGTGCGTGAGCGACTTTAGATGTGACGTTGTGCATTTCATATAGTTGGAGCATTCAGCAGTATACATGCATGTGTGACTACTTAGTATATGTGTATGAAAGCGTTTTATGTGTGCGTGAATGAAGTTCGATTTAAGCCCTAGACGGCGCCTCATATCTATTCGTTCTGGTGAAATCACAACATATAATGCACACAAAGTGTCCCTGCTTGATATACAACCACTGATGAGCATAATCGGTTTAAAAAAACTACGCATGCGGATTAGAACCCAAAACCTCTGACATTCTTGACTAAAGTTCAAGTTCAGCTGCAGTGTTCCTCTTCGGGTAAGTCTAGTATTTTAATGCTAACTGCAAATCTTGCATATCAAGTATGAAGTAGCCTATTGTACTCTATCTCTACTGTACTCTACCTCTACTGTATCTCTACTGTACTCTACCTCTACTGTACTCTACTGTAGTAATTAGTTACTTTTTGGGGAGTAATGCAATATTGTAATGCATTACTTTTCAAAGTAACTTTCCCCAACACTCTGAATGACACACAAAAAACATAACATGTGCGCGTGTGTGTGCGTGTGCGCGTGTGTGTGCGCGTGTGTGCGCGCGTGTGTGTGTGTGCGTGTGTGTGCGCGTGTGTGTGTGTGTCTCTCAGGAGCTCCTGAGTGGGTGGAGAAGATCCGCAGCTCGGAGAGGGACATCGGAGGCGATTACATCATGTCCTGTGTGTCCAGCGGGAAACCCAAACCCCACGTGCACTTCCTGAAGAACGGGCAAATGGTACAGCTTTATTACAGCAGAACTGATGAAACTCCAGAGTACGGACTGATTGAGTACGGACTGATTGAGTACGGACTGATTGAGTACGGACTGATTGAGTACGGACTGATTGAGTACGGACTGATTGAGTACGGACTGATTGAGTACGGACTGATTGAGTACTGACTGATTGTAGAACGGACTGACTGAGTACGGACCGACTGAGTACGGACTGACTGAGTACGAACTGACTGTAGTACGGACTGACTGAGTACGGACTGACTGTAGAACGGACTGACTGTAGAACGGACTGACTGAGTACGGACTGACTGTAGAATGGACTGACTGAGTACGGACTGACTGTAGTACGGACTGACTGTAGTACGGACTGACTGAGTACGGACTGACTGAGTACGGACTGACTGAGTACGGACTGACTGAGTACGGACTGACTGAGTACGGACTGACTGAGTACGGACTGACTGAGTACGGACTGACTGAGTACGGACTGACTGAGTACGGACTGACTGAGTACGGACTGACTGAGTACGGACTGACTGAGTACGGACTGATTGTAGAACGGACTGACTGAGTACGGACTGACTGAGTACGGACTGACTGAGTACGGACTGACTGAGTACGGACTGACTGAGTACGGACTGAGTACGGACTGACTGAGTACGGACTGACTGAGTACGGACTGACTGAGTACGGACTGACTGAGTACGGACTGATTGAGTACGGACTGACTGAGTACGGACTGACTGAGTACGGACTGACTGAGTACGGACTGATTGTAGAACGGACTGACTGAGTACGGACTTACTGTAGAACGGACTGTTTGTTTGGCATTTAAAATCGGATCATTGTGAGCAGGAGCTGTTGTGCTTTTGGCAAATGCTTTCATTCCGAGTGACTGATCCTGCATCAGTGTTTAACACATGAATCAAACCTTCCCGTCGTCATCCTCTGCTCTCAGAGCTTCAGGAACTCGTGATCTTCCCAGTTTGCTGTCAGTAAAGATGTCAGAAAGCGTCCAGATTAGTAAAATGCGTGTGTGAACTGCTGAAGCTGACCAGTGTAGTGAACGAGTGTGTGTGTGTGTGTGTGTGTGGAGGTCGAAGGCTGGCTGTGTTCCCGTCTGGAGCGAGGCCTTCCCATCATGCTCCTGGTTACATAAGTCACAGCAGATGGTGCTCATACAAACACCTGAAGTGTGTTAGCGATGCTAATCAAACATGACTTCTGACGGAATAATAATGCCAGATCATCAGTGTCTTCACAGTATTTATATTAACTTTTAATATTTTATTTGAATTTCATGACATTGTATTATTGTTTTTATTTTATAATATTTTATAAATTAATAAATAATCAAATACTTTATTTATTTACTTATTAGAATTAATTAACATTAAATAATGGATTTGTACAGCATCAGTTATTAATTTAGCTGTTTTTATTTTTTTTCTGTTTTTTATATATATATTATTTTTTTATTTTTTTATTAGTTAATTTTATTAAATAAAATAAAAAACAGCAAACTATAAACAGCAAAAATATAATATTTTATTTATTTATTTATTAGAATTAATTTGCATTAAATTATGGATTTGTACTGCATTTTTTATCTTATGTTTTTATCTAATCAAATAAATTATTAAATTGTTTATATATATATATATATATATATATATATATATATATATATATATATATATACAGTGCAAATTATTTGTACGTTTTTTCTAAATTCTTAATTGAAAATTATTTATGTTTGTTATAATGTTATTTTACAGTTTTAAGAGCTTCTTCTCATTGGTTCTCAGAGGCTGATGATAAGCAATAGGAATATGATGTTGATGTATGTTATTAATGAGAGCGTTGAGTGTTGACGGATGAATCTGTCCTTCTCTCCATCAGTACGCCAAGAACCACGAGCTGCGCTTCACGGACCTGACGTTTGAGGATTCGGGCATGTATCAGTGTATCGCTGAGAACCGTCACGGCGTGATCTACGCCAACGCCGAGCTCCGCGTGTTCGGTGAGCTCAGCTCTGATTGGTTGAGCGGGTCAGAGGTCATCGGGAGCTTTAGGGCTCTCATTGACTGTGTGTGTGTCGTGTTGTTTCCTCAGCCGGCGCTCCGTCGTTCGAGTGGACCCCAGTGAAGGCTAAACTCTTGGGGGCCAGGAACGGGCGTGTGGTGTTCGACTGCAGACCCAGAGCGGCTCCGAGACCCAGCATCTCCTGGAGCAAAGGGACCGAGCTCCTGCACAACTCCAGCAGGTCAGAGGTCACGCACCTCACTCACCACCAGGGGGCCCACGGGGCCTGGGAATCCTTGACGGTTTGGGAATCTGGAAAGAAAAAAGTCAAGGCCCTGGAAAGTTTGGGAAAAAAAACATATAGATCTATAAAAAGACACAGGCAGTGGAATAGGGAAAAAGGTCTCGATACGTCTTTTAAAAGTTGAACTTATATTAACTTGAGTGCTGCGTTTGGAGAACGTCGTGTCATGTACGAGACGCTGCTAAAGACGCGAGACGCGAGACGCCTAGCGCAGTGGAATGGACAAAAAGTGATTTTCCAGTACAGGATTAGAGCTTATTAATAACGATTATTTATTTTTGCTAATTATTATTTTATTTGTTTCGTTTTTCAGGAACTGTTGTTAGTTTCGTTTAGTTTTAGTTTTTCATTTTTTTGTTGAAATTTCTATTTTATTTCATTTTACGAAAATGTTTTTTGACCAATAGTTTTTGTTTTGGATTCAGTTTTCATTTACGGAAATAGCTTTGGATTCAGGTCCTTGAAAGTGCTTGAATTTATTTTGTGCAAGAAGTTTTCTGGAAAAAATTCATATTATTCCCTCCTGCCTGCTAATAGTTATTTCCACCTGTAATGCTGCCTGGTTTCTCTGGTTTCTCACAAGGTTTCTTCTCCATTCTGTCACTGATGGAGTTCTGGTTCCTTCACTGTCACCTTCGGCTTCTGTCTTGCTTAGTTGGGGACATTTAATATTCAACAATATTATTGATCTCCTGTACTGACACCATTATATGAGAACTGAACTGAGCTGAACCACTCCAGAACGGTTATATATATATATAAATTAACTAAATAAATAATAACTTTTTTACAACAGAAATGAACCATCACTGAACGAACTTAAGCTGGACTGTGACGCTTTCTTCTAGAAACAAACTTTGTTGCATTATTTTCCTGTTATCTCTGTAAAGCTGCTCTGAAACACTCTGTATTTGCCTTTCCTTCCTCATGCAGGGTTTTCATCTGGCCGGACGGGAGTTTAGAGCTGCTCAACGTCACTAAATCAGACGAGGGCAGATACACGTGCTTCGCAGAGAACGACCGAGGCCGAGCGAACAGCACCGGATCGCTGTTAGTCACGGGTACGACATGGAAACACAACACACAGGTCCTCTTCACCATAGCAACCACGTGTGTGTGTGTGTGTGTGTGTGTGTGTGTGTGTGTGTGTGTGTGTGTGTGTGTGTGACAGACTGAATGGCCTTCAATCTTTCGATGATAACTGTAACGGTAACTATAATGATGATACCGTGATCAATACACAAGAGCCATTCGATTCGCCTCCTGTTGAATCTCCTGTCCGTCGCTGTCAGTCGTCTGTGTTCAGATGAGTTGGTCATGTTTAATGGAGTGCGTCTCTCTTTCTCTCCTCAGACGCCACTAAGATCACTCTGGCCCCGTCGAACGCTGACATCAGCGCGGGCCAGAGCACCAGGATGGAGTGTGCGGCGTCACATGACCCGACCCTTGACCTCACCTTCATCTGGTCCCTCGATGAGCACATCATCGACTTCGACCGAGACGGAGAGCATTACGAGCACAAGATGGTGAACTTCAGTCTGTTTAATACTGATAACAAACATTTCATATTTATTGATTTAGTTTAATAGCAGACCTTAAGGCCTGTTCACTCCGAGAACCATAACTGTATATAGCTTTCCTGTAGCTCAGTGGTAAGAGCATTGCGTTAACAACGCAAGGTTGTGGGTTCGATCCCAGGGGATTGCACATGCCTATGTATAAATGTATAGGATAATGCAATGTAAGTCGTTTTGGATAAAAGCGTCTGCCAGATGCGTAAATGTACATATTTTAATACTGTAATGATGACTATAACAGTGTCGACTATAACAATAAGTGTAATGATAACTCTAATAAAAACTATGATAACTATAACAAGAACTGTGAGAACTGTAACAATAGCTATAACGATAACTATAAATATAAATAGTTCTGAAGCAATAACTATAACAATAACTGTATAGTTCAATATAACAATAACTGTAACGATAACTATGATTAGTGTAACTGTAACAGTAACTATGATGAAAACTGTAACATTAACTATAACGATGATAACTAACGGTAACTGTGATTAATGTAACTGTAATGTTAACTATGATTAGTGTAACTGTAACAGTTAACTATGATGATAACTGTAACATTAACTATAACGATGATAACTGTAACATTAACTATGATTAGTGTAGCTGTAACATTAACTATGATTAGTGTAGCTGTAACATTAACTATGATGAAAACTGTAACATTAACTATAACGATGATAACTAACGGTAACTGTGATTAATGTAACTGTAATGTTAACTATGATTAGTGTAACTGTAACAGTTAACTATGATGATAACTGTAACATTAACTATAACGATGATAACTAACGTTAACTATGATTAGTGTAACTGTAACGTTAACTATGATTAGTGTAACTGTAACAGTTAACTATGATGATAACTGTAACATTAACTATAACGATGATAACTAACGTTAACTATGATTAGTGTAACTGTAACGTTAACTATGATGATAACTGTAACATTAACTATAACGATGATAACTAACGTTAACTATGATTAGTGTAACTGTAACGTTAACTATGATTAGTGTAACTGTAACGTTAACTATGATGATAACTGTAACATTAACTATAACGATGATAACTAATGTTAACTATGATTAGTGTAACTGTAACAGTTAACTATGATGATAACTGTAACATTAACTATAACGATGATAACTAACGTTAACTATGATTAGTGTAACTGTAACGTTAACTATGATTAGTGTAACTGTAACAGTTAACTATGATGATAACTGTAACATTAACTATAACGATGATAACTAACGGTAACTGTGATTAATGTAACTAACTGTTAACTATGATGATAACCGTAACGGTAACTATGATTAATGTAACTGTAATGTTAACTATTATGATAACTGTAATGTTAACTATAACGATGATACTGTAAGGGTAACTATGATTAATGTAACTGTAATGTTAACTATGATGATAACTGTAACGTTAACTATAACGATGATACTGTAAGGGTAACTATAATGCTGTAACGATAGCTGTAACAATAACTGATGATAACTATATTAGCGTTCACACCAACGCATGAAAATGTTCTGTTTATTATTATAAGCGCTGCATTTTTGTCGTCTGTCGCTTTAAATGCTCAAGTTATTTAAAGCAGCTTGGATTCTGATTGGCTGTCAATGTTTTTACTGTTTATCAGCTTGAAAAAATCATTCTGAGACTGATTCCAGTGATATCGTTCCTCTTTGTTGTTACAGTTGTGGTGACTCTTTATTCACTTTATGGTTACGGTCTTGTGTATTTATCAAACATTGTTGTTGGTCAGGATGTGAATCAGGCCGGTCAGGCCGGGGCGTCGAGCTCAGAGCTGCTGATCAGTAACGCACAGCTGAGACACGCGGGACGATACGCCTGTACGGCTCAGACGCCGGTGGACAACGTCACGGCCGCCGCAGAGCTGGTGGTCCGAGGTGAGACGGGATAAACCTGATGTTTCCCGTATCCCAGAATGCTTTACTGCACACATCGAGCGACAGAAAACCAGTTAATGTGTCAGGCCGCTGGGACTCTCTTATTGGATGATATATTAGTCAAGTCAAGTCACCTTCATATATACAGCACTTTAACAATATAGAGTTTCAAAGCAGCTTTACAGTGATAATAGGAGATTACAGTAACAGAGATTGTTTAGGCTTTACAGCAGATCTAGAATAAAGTTATTGTCCAGCTAAAGTTAGTTTTGATTGATTCACTTCCATTGCAAAGATCATTAGTTATTAACTTAGGGGCCACTAACACGACACCGTTCAAACTGAAAAAAGAAAACTTTTAATGTGTTACGGCCGATCATTTGCACGACAACAGTGTTTGGTCAACATCAAAGCATTGTGCAGCTCGTGCTTAATGGCTAAAACTTAGTGAAGTAAAATAAAAACACCCATATGAGTCAGTAGTGGTCATCCAGTAAGAGTCTGGAGCGGTGGAAGCTCATTTAATGAGAAAACCGTGAGTTCTTCTTGAGATGTTTGAGAGATTGTTGAGATCTGGCGTGTGTATCACTGGCCCTCTCCTCCTCAGGTCCCCCAGGTCCTCCCGGTGGAGTGCGTGTGGACGAGGTGACGGCCAGCAGTGTGAGGGTGACCTGGAGTCACGGGACCGATAACCTGAGCCCCATCTCCACATACAGCATCCAGTACAGAGACGTGAGCGAGCAGGACTGGAGAGACGCTACCACCGGTCAGAACGTCAGAAACATCTACATCATGTTTCACATCAATCACCAGCTGCGTTTACATGGACCCGAATAATACGACTGTAATCGGACCAGTAGCACAATCGGAATAAAAAAGTAGAGTAACCACGTCAATCAGAGTGAATTAGCCAGATCTGATTAAAATTTCATTGGGATTGTAAGGGGTGGTTTATTCCTTTCGTAATCCGATTGAGAGGACATGTAAACACTCGATCGGATTGAAAACTGAAACTGAAAGGACTGCGCATGTGCAATGCCTTAGAAATAGCGTAATGACGTGTGACGTCCTGAACGAGCTGTTCTCCCTGTTGAAAATTAGTGTCCCGTCATTCTGAAATTCTCTTAGCACTGATCGTCTGTGAAGTGGAGCAGGACAGTCCTCGCCTCAGACTCATCCACAGAACACACAGTTTTGGGCACGGGAAGGGGCTTTACTGTGTGATAAATACAAGCAGCACGGCTCAACGGTTCAGTGCTCGTATGTGCAGTGTGCGCATGTCAAAAGATTAAACCCGGTCAGAAGCTTGTGACATATAAACACGCTCATCAACCCGATCACTTTTTTAGCATTCATGTAAACACTACATTCAGAATTCATTCAGATTGAAGCAAAAAGTGTCCATGTAAACGTAGCTACTGATCTTCATTAGAGCACTAGGATCTAAAGCAGTGATTCTGTGTCTTCAGCTCCAGTGAATGTGGAGGGAAATGCAGAAATGGCCACAGTGATGAACCTGACGCCCTGGACGGAGTACGAGTTCAGGGTCACGGCCACCAACACTCTGGGCACCGGCCCGCCGAGTGACGCCTCGCCCCGCATCACCACCAGAGAAGCCCGTGAGTCCCGTCTGCCCTTCACTGACCCTAGATCTGCTACAGTTATGTTCTGTCTGTCTGCACCTGTTCTCGTTAGTCTCTGATTAGTTAATCTTCCTCCACCTGTGTCTAGTTAGTTTCCTCATTTCATCCTGTGTATTTATACTCCCTGTTCTGTTCAGTCCCTCGTTCTCGTTAATGTTAGCTGTGGTTGTGTCTGTACTGCCGAAGTTTTATAAGTAAACAATGTGTTATACCCTCATCTTCATCTTGCGCCTTCAATTGCCACCACACCGTTACAGAAGAACCGACCTCTCAAAGAGAAAAAGAAAAAAAAATTGACTCACCAGCACTGTGACTCCTTCTCCTCCCGGAGAACCGTAAGTGGCTTGGGTTCCTGGCCTGGGGCTTCCGGAAGCATCTCCCTCACAGCCAGCGAGCCCGAGGCACCCACGGAGATCATCAAGGAATCAGAGTCGAAGAACATCAAGGCCCCGGAGTTGACGAAGACAAGTCAGTCCACCTCAGAGCCAGGAGCGGACCTGGACCTCATCGAACTGTGGTCCGCGGATCCAAGTCCCCACCCTCGAGTCATCATCATCTTCTCAGGTCCCGTCCGGAAGTCTTCTGCCCGTATCCCTGCCTGTTGTCCTCATCCCGTCTCCATCGCTGGTCATGGCAAGTCCCCTGTGTCCATCGGCACCACTGGTGTGGTCCAGCTCCTCGGCTCTGCCTCCACCGCTCACTCCGTGCGGCTCATCCTCTGCGCCTCGGGCTTCCCCTCCACCAGCTTTGCGTGAGGCCGAGTCCCCCGCTACACTTCGGGCCGCCAAGCCCATATCTACACTTCAGCCCGTCACCATCGCCTCGGCTCACCGCTCCCTCCACGCCTCCGCGGCCCGTCTGCCCGGAAGCTTCCACATCGGACTTTAGGGATACTGGCAGCGCCCTCTCCCTGCACCCCTACGGCTTCATCGGGCTCCTCCCTTTCTCCGACCTCCCCGTCATCCTCACTCGCCACATCCTCGCCCCGTCACAGCCTCAGTCCCGCGAACCCGCAGCTCAGCGCCAGTCTTCCAAGCCTGCGATGTCGCCCTGGTCCATCAGCCTCTCTGTTCCACCGGTTTCTCCACCACCGATCGGTCCCGGGGTTCAGTACGCCCCCTCTCTCTGGACTCCTCCCTGGGTCCTCGCACCGTCAGCTCCACCATGGTTGGCAACTCTACAGACTCCTCATCACCATCCGTCACCAGCTCCACGCCCTCGACCTAAGCCTCCGCCTCATCACTGCCACCTACACTTTTTCATCACGGCGTGAGGATATTCCCTCATCTTCATCTTGTGCCTTCGATTACCACCACACCATTACAAGATCCTTTAACCCTCCTTCTGCGTTCGGCTTTGCTTTGAACAGGAAGCGGTACATTAAACATACAAAAGAAATCCATCGTTTTTAGTGCAGGAACCAAATGTGGTAAATTATTAAACACTGTCATAATATGCATAATTTATTTGTTGTTTTGGATTTTGTTATTTCTGTTGTGATCATGTGGGTCATGATTTTTTGCAGACTTTTGTTTTTATTTATGAGTTAAATTTGTCTCAAAATACTTTAGTAAAATATATTTAATATTTTTCTAAAACAAATTTATATACTTTCCCATATCCAGCACACACTTTCAGACTGAATGCTGTGAGTAAACATGAGTATGCATCAGGGTTATTATATGTAACTAAAACTGAAAGTAAAACCATACAAAAAATACTAACTTGGAAATAAACATTGCACACATAGTTCTATGCAAAATATAGCCCATCCCATATCTCTCCTCAGCACACATGTACAACATACTCTGACTTAAAAAAATACATCATACAAATTATTATGAAAATTAACAAAGAAAAATAATACTGAAAAATAACATTAAACAGTAAAATTTTGTCTTCAATCTAATAAATGATTCATTCAAGAAAGTTGTGCAAGTTTACAGCAACAATGGAAGCAAACTTCACATACTTTTGAAAATCCCGCGTTTAGTTGATCCTGGTAAGCGCTCATTGTCACAGTTGTAAACAACGGCTTTCTTGTTCCACGAGGGGATTTGGCGTCACAGCATTTGTTTCCAGGCGTACTGATAAAGAACGTGACACACACGTCTCCCGGACATACTGTAGAGTTCAACCAATCAGATCGCGACTTCCAAACTCCTGAAGTGTTTCCAGAAAAGTGTGCATCAGACTATCAGCCAACCGTCTAGGTCTGAGGCTATATGAACTACAACCCTACATTCCCTCTGCTGCCACCTACTGATCAACCAGTGCAACATCTTTTTCATTATAAGTACAATGAGTTATATTTTTTGAAAACATTTTCGAGTAACATTGATGTTATTGTGTTAGAAAATAATATTTAAGTTTCATAAATGTAGAATATTTTTGATCAGTCATGAGATATAATTTCAAACGAATTGATTTCATTCCAGTAGAGTTTATACTGGTAATTCAGTAAGTTATGTGATTGTGATTATCATCATGACTGTTTTATGAGCTTCGTTTGGACCTTGTTTTTTTTGCTGACATTGATGTGATTAACGCCGGATACTCTTAAAGGTTATGTCCGTGGATCACGGCTGAACGCGTCTTCTCCACACTCACTTACAAACAAACATTTTTTCGCCTATCGTGCGTCTACTCTACACCCCTACCACAAAAAAAAAAACGGATTATATCCAAGACTTCAGTCATAAATTAATATTAATATTGATAGCATCACTGGTAGCGTCGTTGCTAACTCACTGTCCATCTGTTAAAATGGCGAATATATCAGATGTAAGTAGTCTACCTTTTGGTGCAGGTGAGGACACATTTGAGCTGCACGCACTGCAGTCTGAGCTGGAAGCTGTTGAGAAACAGATCCACAACCTTTTATTGAGACAGGCCGAGCTGAGAGACCGGTGTTTAGCTCTTGAAACATCACGCGCCGATGCACACAAATCAGTGTTTAACGTTACTAACCCGCTGACTCCGACCGCGTCTACTCCGTGCGTTCCTCAGCATCGGTCGCGATCAGCCATGGTCTCGTTCACTCCGGCTCCAACACGCCACCACGAAGCCTGGGTGGTTCCGCAGCGGAAGACGCGAGTCAGGTTTAGACCAAGACTCTCTCCGACCCTCCCGGTTTTCGAGTTATCCACACAAAACCGCTTCTCCCCTCTTCGCGAAACAGAACGCGATGCTGTGATCATCGGCGATTCCATCGTTCGGCACGTACACGCTACGTTAGGTAAAAGTAAGGTGCACAGTCACTGCTTTCCTGTTGCTCGTGTTTCTGAAATCGCTGCTCGCGTTCCCGAGATCCTGAACGGTGACGAGCGCGTCGGAACTGTGGTCCTGCACGCGGGAGTGAACGACATCAGGCTGCGCCAGACGGAGATTCTGAAGAAAGACTTCAGGAATCTGATCGATACGGTACGCAGCACATCGCCTGAAACAACGATCATTGTGTCAGGACCGCTTCCCACGTACCGATTAGGGCATGAAAAGTTCAGCAGATTATTTGCGCTAAATGAATGGTTAATGTCATGGTGCAATGAGCAGAAACTGCTCTTTGTAAATAATTGGAATCTGTTTTGGGAGCGTCCTAGGCTTTTCCGTGCTGATGGCTTACACCCAAGCAGATTCGGAGCGGATCTTCTGTCGGATAACATCTCCAAAATGTTAAATACCCTTTGACTAGTAACCAAAAGTCCAAATCATAGTCTCTGCTGCACCAATTTAACTGATATAAATACTAGTGTAGAACATTGCATAGAAACCGTGTCTATTCCTCGTTTAGTGAGATCAAATAATAAATCTACTGCAGGATCTAGGAAAAATCGAATTGTTATTAAAACAGAAAATTTTGCTATTAGTAAATAGTCACAGATAATAGCTTCGATGTACTTTGCCTTACTGAAACCTGGCTTAAACCAAATGATTATTTCGGTCTAAATGAGTCTATTCCATCTGGATACTGTTATAAGCATAAGCCCCGTCTGATTGGTCGTGGCGGCGGTGTTGCAACCATCTATAGAGATATTCTCAATGTTAATCAGAAAACGGGTTATAAGTTTATTTCATTTGAAGTACTTGTACTAAATGTTACGCTCTTAGATGTTAGAAAAACATCCCTATTATCTCTAGCCTTGGCTACCGTATATAGACCGCCAGGGCCTTATGCTGATTTCCTAAAAGAGTTTGCAGATTTTCTCTCAGACCTATTAGTCAATGTCGATAAAGCATTAATTGTTGGAGATTTTAACATACACGTAGATAATCCAAATGATGCGTTAGGGGCTGCGTTTACAGATTTATTAAATTCATTTGGGGTCAAGCAAAACGTCACCCGACCGACACATCGTCTTAATCATACACTCGATTTAATTATATCACATGGAACCGATCCAACCGATATAGATATCATTCCACAAAGTGATGATGTCACTGATCACTACATGGTAACTTGCATATTACGTACTGCTGTAATATGTCATGCGGCGCCGTGTTATCAACCAGGCAGAACAATCCTCCCATCCACCATAGATAATTTCTCAAATTGCTTATCTAATCTGTCTCAGCTGCTGCCTGAACCCAAACAAACAGATGAACTAGAAGAACTAACTAGCACTATGAGCACCATTCTCTCTAGAACATTGGATGTGGTTGCACCTATTAAATTAAAAAAGGTCAGAGAGAAAATGAAAGCACCATGGTACAACAATACTACGCATGTTTTAAAGAGAGAAACCCGTATTTTAGAGCGTAAATGGAAACAAACTAATTTAGAGGTCTTTAGAATCGCATGGAAAGACAGTATGTCACGTTATAAAAAGGCCCTAAAAGCGGCCAGGGCTGAGCACCTCCGCAAACTAATAGAAAACAACCAAAACAATCCAAGGTTTTTATTTAACACCGTGGCTAGACTAACAAATAAACAGACGTCACCCGAACAAAATATCCCGTTACAGTTCAGTAGTAATGATTTCATGAACTTCTTCACTGAGAAAATAGAAAGCATCAGAACCACAATTGTAAACGTTCAATCTTCAATTGCGCCTTATAATTCAGCTTCAATTATCACCCCGCAAGAACAATTACAGTGCTTTACAACTATAGAACAAAAAGAGTTAAATAAACTTATCACTTCATCTAAAACAACAACATGTTTATTAGATCCTATATCAACTAAACTACTGAAAGAAGTGTTACCTGTAGTGGAAGAGCCTCTCCTCAATATTATTAACTCGTCTTTATCTTTAGGTCATGTTCCAAGAACATTTAAACTGGCAGTTATAAAACCTCTCATTAAGAAACCACAATTAGATCATAATAATCTAGCAAATTATAGACCCATTTCAAATCTTCCATTTATGTCTAAAATATTAGAAAAAGTAGTGTCCGCTCAACTGGGCTCTTTCTTGCAACAAAATGATATCTATGAAAAGTTTCAGTCTGGATTCAGACCGCACCATAGCACTGAATCTGCGCTCGTTAAAATCACAAATGATTTACTTTTAGCTTCTGACCAAGACTGTATCTCAATACTAGTTTTACTTGATCTTAGTGCTGCGTTCGATACTATAGATCATACATTACTCTTAGATCGACTACAAAATTATACTGGTGTTGAAGGACAAGCATTAAGCTGGTTCAAATCATACCTATCTGACCGCTACCATTTTGTCTATTTAAATGGAGAAAAATCGATCATAACTCCAGTAAACTATGGAGTGCCGCAGGGATCTGTATTAGGCCCTCTGTTATTCTCAATATATATGATGCCACTTGGAAATATTATAAGGAAACATGGAATTAGTTTCCATTGTTATGCTGATGACACTCAAATATATATTTCATCACGGCCGGATGAAAACGCTAAATTTTCCAAATTGACAGAGTGTTAAAGATATAAAAGATTGGATGACGCGTAATTTTCTTTTATTAAATCCTGACAAGACAGAGGTAATACTTATCGGTTCAAAAAAACCACCCACAAAACCTCGCACAAAACAATTTTAACATCATAGGATGTCCTGTTACTTTATCCTCTACAGTAAAAGACCTGGGTGTTATACTCGATTGCAACCTGTCTTTTGAAAATCATATTTCATATGTTACAAAAACAGCCTTTTTCCACCTTAGAAACATTGCTAAGCTACATAATATGCTATCAGTTTCTGATGCAGAAAAGTTAGTTCATGCATTCATGACCTCGAGACTGGATTACTGTAATGCTTTATTAGCTGGTTGTCCTGCATCCTCAATAAACAAGCTACAGTTAGTCCAAAATGCCGCCGCTAGAGTTCTTACGAGATCAAGAAAATATGATCATATAACACCGATTTTATCATCACTGCATTGGTTACCTATAAAGTTCCGTATTAATTACAAGGTATTGCTACTGACTTATAAAGCCCTAAACGGCTTAGCTCCAGTCTATTTAACGGATCTTCTATCGCCCTATAATCCATCGCGCTCTTTAAGATCACTAAATTCAAGGCTTTTGGTCATACCTAGGATATCCAGAACCACCAAAGGAGGGAGAGCATTTTCACATTTGGCTCCAAAACTCTGGAATAGTCTTCCTGATACTGTTCGTTGCTCAGACTCGCTCTCCAAGTTTAAAACTAGATTAAAGTCGCATCTCTTCAGCCAGGCATTCATATAATCTTACCGTTCAAACTACAATCCGGCCTCTAGCTCATAAATGCCAGAGGAGAACTGGCCCCCGACTGAGCCTGGGTTCTCCCAAGGTTTTTTTTCTCCATTAGGTCACCTGATGGAGTTTTAGGACACCATTAGGTCACTTGATGGAGTTTTTCGGTTCCTTGCCACTGTTGCCTTTGGCTTGCTCAGTTGGGGATATTTTGGGGATATTTAATTTTATTTTATCAATCAATAAATTCCTCTTGAAACAAACTTTGTTGTATTATTTTAATTTAATACTGTGAAGCTGCTTTGATACAATCTGTATTGTGAAAAGCGCTATACAAATATACTTGACTTGACTTGATTAAACCTCTAACACTGAGAATTCTTTCTTCTTTCTTTCTTTCTTTCTTTCTTTCTTTGTTATTCCTATATAGCACAGTTTAATACAACACAGCTTGCCCAAAGTGTAACTGCATTACAGTGCAACCGTGAACATCGTCATGTATGTAGTGTTTGACTCTCTCTCTCTCTCTCTCTCTCTCTCTCTCTCTCTCTCTCTCTCTCTCTCTCTCTCTGTAGGGCCGGTCGTGGCTCCGTCAGACATCGGTGGAGGAGGCGGAGCCAGTCGCGAGCTCACCATCACATGGACGGTACCAGAGCTCACATTATCATCAACCCCAGTCTCTCTGAATAACAGCAAAACACACTTTCTCCTGTCATTTTCATCTGACACTCATCTTCAATTCTTTCTGGAACAAGAACAAATATGGTCGGGGCTTGATTTTGTCCGTGGGGAATTGATTGGCTGGTTGGATGGTTGTGGTTTGCTATTGGTGGATCTCATGTGAGTGACAGCTGGTTAAAACTGAAACAAACAACAACAAAAAACAGTTTATTATTATTAGTGAAATAACTGTTTTGCTTTTATAACTTGTCTTCTTTCAGACTAGTGAAAGAAAACATCCAAAACACACATTTAAGTGTTTATTTTAGTGCACTTGATCTATTAGCGTCTGTAGATTTCAGTCTGTAAAGGCGGTGAGTGAGTCAGAAATCTCCCCTTTAGCAGCTTCACACACACACAACATTTATCTATATCCTAAAGGTTTGTTCATGTATCATTTGCCTGATTTATAGATCAGTTGTTCTGTCTGTTGAGGGTTAGACTGAGTGAGACAAAGACAAAATCCCCTCTGGAAAAAACCTTTAATATATCAACAAATCCAAACCAGAATTTTGAACCTGGATTTATCCAATGTTCAGATTTCTGATCTGGAAATGAGTGCATGTTTAATTAGATAATACCTAATTTGCATATTTAAATTACATAACATTTCGTAAAATATATTATCTTAACATAGTGTGAATAAGCAGCTGAGCCGTGTTGTGGTTTGGTTCTGTTGTGGTTTTGGTTCTGATGTGGTTTTGGTTCTAATGTGGTTTTGGTTCTGATGTGGTTCTGGTCCGCAGCCGGTCCAGTCGCAGTACTACTACGGCAGTAACTTCGGCTACATAATCGCCTTCAAGCCTCAGAACGACCCCGAGTGGCTGCGGGTGACGGTCACCGATCCACAGGCCCGGAAGTACGTCCACAAAGACCCCAAAATCCCCCCGTCCAGCAGGTTCGAGGTGAAGATGAAGGCCTTCAATAGTCAGGGCGAGGGTCCGTTCAGCGTCAGCGCCTTCATCGAGTCGGCGCAGGACGGTGAGTGACTGCGCAGCGTCAGACTCGCACAGGGTAACGCAGGTGTAGAAGTTCTGACTAGTGTGTGTGTCTCAGTTCCAGCAGAAGCTCCCGTCATCGCCGAGGCCAGAGCGCTGTCGGCTACACAAGCCGTGGTGTCCTGGATGCCGGTGCAGAACGTCCAGGGCTACCAGGTACTGACCGGCCCGTCACACACTGTTCTCTGTTAAAGGGGACATATCATGATAATCTGAGTTTCTCCGTGTGTAAGTGCTATAATCGGGTCCCAGTGCTTCTAACAACCCAGAAAACGTGTAAAGTGAAACCCAGTAACTGTGTTCTGGTGAGCCTTTCTCTGCAAGCATGTAAAAAAATAAGCCAATCATATTTCGCTCCTTCTGACGTATGAAGAGGATCTTATTATAATATTCCCGGCCCTTAATCTGCACGTTTACACACACCAGCCGACATTTGGTTTCACACGCGACAACAGAGACCAGTTCTAACGCAATGATAAAGATCCAGCAAAGCCTGAAACTGTTCTGTGGTTGAGCACAGACGAGCACTGAACACTATTGACCAGAACATGTCACCGCTGTCTTATAAACACCTCAGGAACTGGACACTTGTGGAGAAGTTAAACATGATGATGAGATGATCAATGTAACTCCACAACAACTACAGAAATGTCTCCACTAACATTCAGAAACTCTTCCTGAGTCTCTCCGTAAGGCTGCACTCGCTACTGGTTATTCTGGGATTCTGGATGAGTGAGATTGGCCTGTTTTGTTATTGCCGGAGTTTCTGAAGCTTGTGTAAAGACTCCGCCCTCTTCTGAACGGAGGCGGAGCTAAACGTTAATTTGCATTTAAAGGGACACACACAAACTGTGTTTTTGCTCACACATAAAAAGGGGCAAATTTGACAAGCTATAATAAATGATCTGGGGGAATTTGGAGCTGAAATTTCACAGACACATTCTGGGGACACCATAGATTAATATTACATCTGGTGAAAAGGGGCATACTGTGTCACCTTTAAACTCAGTGTTAACTCCCGTGTTCTCTCTCAGGTCCGGTACTGGAGGGAGGCGCTGGAGAACGAGGCGGCGGTGCGGTGGGTTCCGGTGCAGAGTCGAGAGAACCACACGCGCCTGGACAACATGACAGCTGACTCGCATTACCTGATCGAGGTGCGGGCGTATAACGGCGCCGGGTACGGACCCGCCAGCCAGAGGCGCAAGATCCACACCAAGAAAGCCCGTGAGTCTGACCACACACTGACCAAACACTGAACTAGCAGTCCACAGTACTAAAGACCAGTATTTATTGTCAAAATAATATACACACACACACATATACAGTATATATATAGATTGTAGGGTATTGTGGCAATTGTAGATTTACAGTTAAAGACCAAAGGACGTGATGAATGAAGACCAGGAGTCAGAAGTGCAGTCAATCTAAACAATAAAAAAAATATATATATATATATATATAATATATATATATACACAATATCAGAATACATACAACTCAATGTGTCCAAGTATGAGCTTGAGATGTGTCTCTGGTCTGATGGTGTTCCTCAGCTCCCAGTCAGCCTCCGAAGATCTTCACCACGAAGAAGCACTACAGCTCCACGACCATCAACATCGGCTGGGAGAAGGTGCAGTCGCTGGCCAACGAGTCCAACGTGGCCGGATATAAGGTCAGAAACACTGCCTTTAGATAAACATGCATATCAATATCCAGAAATCAATACTGGATATCAATCAATACATACACATCAGTTTTAGCGTACATCACTTTGGGTATAATATTATTAATAACAATGAACGTGTTCCCTTTCACTATTACATCATCAGTTTTGAATAAAATACGTTGTTCCCTCATGTTGTGCATTTTACAATATATAATCAATTTAAACTTCAGCTTTCTGAGTGTAAATCTGGCAGGAATCAAACTTTAATCCTCCACTGCTGAAACCCTCTGCATTTCAGTCAAGTTTCTAGCGAGACATTTCGACCTGCTGTCGTTCAGAATAATCGTAGTTATTGTTTTAGGCTTTTTAAGAAGCCATTGAGATATAACGTCATATATCCATGTTTACTGGCCTTTCAAAACTAAAATTACCGGCCGAGTCGTCATGTAACTGAAGTTATGCTAATCTTCTCTTCTCTATTGTGTCATATATCCGAGTGAAACGCTTCTGGAACGAGCAAATGTGGGCGGGGCTTGATTGTGTCTGTGGGGAATTGATTGGATGGTTGTGGTTTGCTATTGGCTGATCTCATGTGAGTGACAGGTTATAGCCCCGCCCTCGTCATCAGAGAAGAGAAATGAACAGATGCCGCTGTTATTCTGACTCAAGCTGACCAGGAACATGAGTGTTGACTTACAGGAACACTGAAGGGGCCAGAGAAGCTTGAAGACTGTGTTTCTGACTCACACGTAATGACACGTCCAGCTCTTGACCTGTCCCTGTTCTCCCTCAGGTCCTGTACCGGAAGGAGGGGCAGCCCAGCGGAACGCTGTACACCACAGAGAAGCAGTCCATCGATCTGCCACGGATGAAGGAGGATTACCTGGTGGAGGTGCGCGCTCACAGCGAGGGCGGAGACGGGGCTGTCGCACACATGCGTATCCCAGGTACAGCGTCCTCTCAGACAGCAGAACGTGTCTTCCTGAAGCGTTCATTTATACAAAAGTGACTTGCATTCATGAGCAGTTTGTCATTATATTTCTATGCATTTGACAGATGCTTTTATCCAGAGCGAATCACATTGAATTCAATCAAACAACCAAAGACACTTTCGTTACTTGAAATAAAGTAAACGTTAACTGAAAGAAATAACAAAACGGTTACACTTTATTTTAAGGTGTCCTTCCTTGTTACAGTGTAACGTCTCGTTTACATATGTAACCCTCGTTCCGTGTCGCCGTAACTGGGATAGCGCCAGGAAAGATTCCCTATCATCTTCGAGTGTTGAACGAGTTGGCGTGCAAGATTTGCATATAATTTGGGTATAATTAGGAAGTGAATGCAAGCACCAGGACTTCTAACTCGTCCGCCTGCAGTGGCTCAAAGGGAGGTCTGTGCAGTGCCGTCAGCACCAGGACTTAAATAGAACTTTAGAACTGGGTACCGTTCACATTTTAATGAAATTCGGTGCCGGTACCCAACGGTATTTAACCCTCTGGGGTCTGGGCTGTTTTTGGGGCCCTTGAGATGTTCTGACATGCCCTGACATTTGTGCTTTTTTCAGTTGCTTATAAACATATTAATGGCAAAGGTGTAAATTCACTCTATATAGCACAAACAGGGCTACCATAATATGTGAGCCACGTATATGTACATGTTTTCATTTTTGAGAGAATAATGTTTATGCGTGGTTATTGAAAAAACTAAGAAAAATAAGGCCACAAAACACATAGTAAATATGTGTCAATAAGACTTTTGACTAATGGATGTCCTCGCCTAGAGTTTTTTCTTCAAAATTATGTGAAAATAGTCTTGCTTTATCGTTCACATAAAACCATACATTGATTTAAATTGATGTAAAACAGGTTTTGCTTGGAAAGCCAATATGCGAGGGGAGCGTGAACGAGGAGTGGTTTACACCTTAGAATACAATGTCCCACCCACTCTGCATAATGATGAGCCATTCACTCAGGTGTGACACTGACTGAGCCACAATGCAAGGACAAAAGATATATTTAGAAGAAGACTTATATTGACCATTTAAGATTTTGCTTACATCTATCTTGTAAATATGTTTTGCTATTTTATTAAAAAGGTTACAATTACAACAATAATTACAATTTCAACAATATTTCAAGTGTACTCTTTCTTTGTAAAAAAATAAAAGATTATAGGCCTACATTTGATCTATGTATTCATTAGTTTGAATATAGTCAACATTGGAACAGCTAACATCTTAGTTGATGACTTTATTTTTGACAAAAATAGATATAGAAATTGCTAAACAAAAGCTTATTTGACGTGGCAGTATATTCTACAGTAAAAACTGTACCCAAATCTAGTCAACAAGATGTTGTCTTTCATATTTCGCCTGACTGTAACGTTGTTTTCATGAAATATTAGGGCATATTGTTAATTTGCAGTTTAATACGTTGCTTATACAAATAGCCTACATTTTATTTCAACATATTTCAGTCGAATTTTCCTTTCCTCAGTATAGCAATACAGTTTTCTAAAACATCATCATTCATTCACACACGCAATTTAAATTTAACTTCTGGCTATTGACTCGCGATCTTCGCAGTAGGCTAGTGAACGCACCGGAGAAATGCACATTTATTAGGCTACATAGTTTTTTGTTTTGGATGGTTTTGTTTAGAACCAGCTTTCTGTAAATATATTTCAAATTTTTTAGACATGTGAGGCGAGTAGGCTACGGTCTGGTTAATGATGATCTCCAGTTCAAGCACCTTATGTTGTGATTGCTAGCCTATATTTACTTTAAATCCAGGAAATTTGTTAATGAAAAAATGATTAAAATTAAGATACAATTGATACAAAACGAAATTCGTTTTAAAGAAAGGATTTGTAGTTTCTGTTTTGAGGTCTCTGTGAAAGTTTGAAAGTCTTTTAGTGCGCTTTCAGAGCGCTCGCGTCCATAATGGAGAACTGTCACGTAATATTGTTTTTTCCTCATAAATGCGAACACGAAAAATAAAAGACAAAAGACTTTTAAGTAAAACTTACTCCGAAATTGTGTCCTCGGCGGAATTCGCTCTTCAAAATGCTGCCGTTCGTAGTCTGAGTTACAATCTTCCTCTGAGGAAACAACCCGGTATCATGCATTCTTCCTCGCTGTCCAGAATCATCTGAAGGGCGTCTTTACTGGAGAAGCGTGCCATACTCAAAACGCGATGAGCTATCAGTAAGTCTGATGAAGAAACTGTGTTTTTATGGCATTGATCGGGGGGCGTATGCGATGCATACTAGATCACCTAAACTATTTACCATTTGAATAGCGCCGGGGGCGGGGCGGCCTCAACTCATTATAGAGATAATGAGGCAGAAGGAAAAACGGTACCTCTCCTTGCTTTCAAACGGATTACATGAGTTGAAAACATTTGTTTTTTATATAAATTACTTCATTTAAAAGAAGAGATTTCAAGCTTCATAAAGACATATCTCACGTGTCTGTGTGAGAAGTATTCGGTGAGTTATTGTTCATTTTCGGACGCGTTTCAGAATGGACTACACTGACAGAGAGAAGGCAGAACTCGCTTCGTGTTTATTTTTCTTTATTTGGCGAAAAGCTCAACACTTTGTTTTTATTATGAGTATACACAAAAATAATACACATTTAACAGAATCGATTGATGTACGAAACTCCTATGAAAAATCAAAGTCAACAGAGTATTTATGAGTTTATTTTACACTGATAAAAAAAAAGCGAGCTGGTATCGCCGGCGATACCGTCGACCTCAGGGGGTTAATGTGAATCGGTACTCGGTAGTGCCGACGTACTTTGGTTGGTGCCATTAAAAGTACAGAGTTCAGTAGAAGAACACCAGTCAACGAACAGGTTCCACTGCAGGGCGTAAGCGTGCCTCGCAAACTAGCTACCAGGTGCTCATACTCAACTCCGTGAACTGAGTCTGAGTCTGAATCTGAAAATGAAAATGTGAATACTGAACTGAGTCAGTGTTGATTCTGTTCAGTTCAGTATGAATCAGTTCAGTTCAGTGTTGATTGAGTTCATCATGTAAAGTTAATTTATTATAATAGAAAGTCGATTCATCTATAACGTTTTCTAATGTGTGTGTGCAGGTGCAGCGGCTCTGGCGTCTCCGTCTCTCAGCTTCTTCTCCTCGCTGATCCTCACGGCTCTGTTGAGTTTGATTCTCTGAATGTAGATTCATCCTGATTCAACAAACTCTCACGGATGAAACACGCTCATATTCCCGAGTCCGTCCGGACTGACGATTCGGGACAGAACGTGTGTTCAATGTCAGTTCAATATGCCTTACAACATCTCACTCTCTGATTGGTCCAGCAGGATCTGCCACAGGAAGTGCCGCTGCGAGACTTCCTGTGAGGTTCAGCGGTGACGGATCAGCGTCTGAGCGTCTCATGTTCGTCTTTATGTCGTCGTCAGATCAGTGGCTTTCTCTTATTTCTGTGACGGATACAGTCAAAGCAAAGCAACAATTCTTTCACTTTTACTGGATTATTATATATGCAATAATTTATATAGATATTGGTCTATTCGGTATCGTACCTGTTTTTATATTAGCATACCTCTAGATTTTTTTAACTATGATTTGTGCTTTGGAACGCGAGCGGCTGAATGAAATGGACGTGTGTGTGTTCGCTCATGAAATGTGATCAGCTGATGTAAACGAATGCGTTTGTGTTTCAGACGAAACGGCGTATGAATATGATGATCATGTGATGAACAGATTCAGTGATTCTTGAGCACAAACGCTTTTGTTTTGACTGTATCATTCTGTCGTTCGCAGGTGATTCGTGATGAATGTCATTTAACTGCGTTTTATTTCCAGAATAATGTTTGTAACAGTTGCTACGCCGCTAACTTTAATGAGCATCTCAGTCTGTTTATATTCAGTGTCGCTGATTCAAACAAAAACTGATTCATTCCAGTCCTGAAATCATGACTTCTGTTCACTCCTTTATAAACGGATGATATGTTTGGCCATTCATCTGATGATAGACGTATATTTTGTGTTATTGATCAGGAGAAACGCTCGTATCAGGATCAGGAGTGTCTTGTTTTTAACGAAGCGGTGATGTAAAGTGTTCTCCTGGTTTAAAGCACTGAGTTCCTCCTGATCTTCTTCTGCGTGAGAGAGTTTTGCCAAATGCATGGATGCCTTGAGCTTTAGCGGCCTGCAGTTATTCAGAGGCCAGATGCATGATGGGATTGAATGGACTGATCTTCATACTCATTGGTTCAGTTCAAGCACAGGTCACACTCTTTAACTAGACTAACCTGTCAGTGATTATTACCGGCTTCATTCAACTCAGTCTTCAATTAAACTTTATAGAGACCAAACAAACATCTCCTGTGTGTTTCTTATTCATTCTGTGACGCAAAATGTCTTTAATGCATTATTCATTCTTTAAGTGCTTAAATATGGACCTCACTATTCTTGAGAAAATGTAATCAATGTGTGTGTGTGCAGGAATTACCCTTAAAGGTGCATTGTGTAATATTTAGGAGGATCTGTTGACAGAAATGCACTATCATAATCATGATAACGTACTCTGTTACTATTGTAACCTCTGTTCCCTTTGAGAACGGTCACTTGGTATTGCGTAGCTATACGCAGTGGGGGAAACTCCTTTTCCTCAAAATTCTGAAGCCTAAAATGTAAAACAGAGCAGTTCACAAAAATGTTCACAAACGTAGAAGGCGAGGACCAGCCGGCCGCTGCACAAATATCCTGAATGGGAAACCCAGAAGACCAAGCCCAAGACGAGGCCATGCCTCTAGTCGAATGGGCTCTAGTACCAATAGGGCAAACCTGACCCACTGAGGTATATAGCGGTTCAAAGAAGTGGAGAGGTCCCATGACGGCACAGATGGAGGTCTGTAGGGGTTCATCCTCCTGGCTCCTTTCAGAAACCGTACCACCAAGTCATTTCTTCCTAACGATTGGCCATCCACTGGAGCATGATAAGCTGCGATGGCTGCCACATACACTTTGAGCGTAGACGGGGTCCTGCCCGCGTCCAGCAGCTCCTGTAGGAAGGAGAGCACCACTGGTACCTCGCATGACATGGGTTCAAAATGTTTGTCCAAGCACCAGCTGGAAAACACTGACCATTTCGAAGCATACAAGTGCCTAATAGAAGGGGCCCTGGCCTCATTGATTTTGTTTATGACCTGTTCAGGAAGGTCCCTGGGTACCGTTGAGGGGCCACACATGGATGGGCCATAAATCGGGTCGCGGATGACATATCGTCCCGTTCGCCTGAGTGAGGAGATCTTTCCTCAACGGAACAGGCCAGGGGACTTTGTCCATCATCTGAACCAACTCTGGAAACCACGGTCTGGATTTCCAGAGGGGGGCTACTAGGAGGACTGGGCATCCACTCTCCCTGACCCGTTCGATTACCTAGGGAATCATTGAAACGGGGGGAAATGCATAAAGGGGGAGGTTGGGCCAACGCATCCCTGCCCTTCGAGAAGAACACAGAGCAGTGAGTGTTGTTCTTTGAGGCGAAGAGGTCGACTTCGGCCTCGCCAAACACTCTCCATATCAGACGCACCGTCTGAGGGTTCAGGGACCACTCGCCTAGGGGAGTGTTGCCCCGTGACAGCATATCCGCACCTGTGTTCTGGATGCCAGGGATATGTGCTGCTCTCAGAGATCTCAGATTGACTTGCGCCCAAATAAGGAGGTCTCTCACCAGGGCGTACAGGCTGCCCGACCTGACACCGCCCTGGCGGTTTATGTATGACACCACAGACGTGTTGTCCATATGGACTAACACCTGCTGTCCCCTGACGTTTGGCAGAAACGCTTTGAGGGCCAAACACACTGCTTTCATTTCCAGACAGTTGATATGTAAACTGCTCCGTGCTCGACCAGAGGCCGGAGACAGGCTTGCCCTCGTGCAACGCTCCCCAACCTCGGTTGGAGGCGTCTGTGAAAAACACTTTCCAAGTGGAGATCACCCCCAAGGTCACGCCCTCGAGGTACCAGTCTTGAGCCCGCCAGGGAATCAGGGTCCGTAGACAACCGTGATTCACCATGACTGCCATGCAAGGGCTGGCACACGGCGCTTGAGCCAGTGCTGCAGTGGGCACATGCGCTGTAATCCCATACTGAGTACTGACGATGCGGCTGCCATGAGACAGAGACGTTTCTGAAACTTTTTCAGGCGTTGAATAAAGAGCACGCGCTCTGGTGTGAGCCGCGCTCTCATAGTTATAGAGTCGATAACTGTGCTCAGAAAGATCACACTCTGGCTGGGACTCAGTTTGCTCTTGGATAAATTGATTTTGAGACCCAGACATTGCAAATGGCTGAGAATCAAAGCTCTGTGTTGTAATAGTTCGGTTCTCGACTGGGATTAGATTTAGATTTAGATTGATAACCAGCCAATCATTCAGATAATTCAGCACGCGCACCCCCTGAAGCCTCAGGGGAGAAAGCGCCGCGTCCATGCACTTCGTAAACGTACGGGATGCCAGAGACAGGCCGTACGGCAGAACTGTGTACTGATAAGCCTGCCCCTCGAAGGCGAATCTACCCTCATATTCCTGATACCTGATACCCATATTGTGATTTGTGCACATACTGAGTGTTGGGCTGAGTATAAAGGCTTTCGCCTGGGGCAAAGTCAGAGAAACAACTGGGAGGGGGCCACCCAATGAAGGGGAAGTTTGTAGCGGGCCTGTTTACAATAATAAAATCTCCAGCTGCCCGAACTAAACAGGGAGCTGTGAGAAGTGTCCTGGGCCTTTTTGAGGGTGGTCCGGCTAGCGCGAGACACGGACCCTCTCTTTTTCCCCCCATTGCTAGGAGGAAGCCGGAGGCTTAGGATCCGACGTGCCGCTGAGACGGGGGCCCTGGCGCCAGGGCAGCGGGTAGCACTTAGCCGGTTGTGACTGGTGGCGGGCATCAGCCGCAGGGCGAGGCTGAGAGGCCTGCTTGGCTGGTTTCGTTGGCTGAGGAGAGGGCGCGGTCTTGGGCCTGCTCGAGGCTGAGCTGGAGCGCTTAGGCAGGAAGTGTCGCATCGCATGGGATGACTTCTGTGCCTCAGTGTACCTCTCAGAGAAGCCCTTCACCGCCGGGCCGAAGAGGCCGGAACTGGAGACGGGCGTCGAGGAACACCGTTCTATCCGCGTCCTTGATCTCAGTCAGTGTCAGCCAAAGGTGGCGCACAGACACGACCAGGTTAGCCATGCCCGATAGCTTGCGCAGTAGCCTTGGTAGCACGCAAAGCTAAGTCCATGGCGCTCCGTAGGTCGCGGAAGGACTCTGGTCCCGGGCCAGCCTCATACATGGATTGGAGGAGTTTGGCCTGGTAGACCTGCAACACTGCCATAGTGTGCTGGGCCGAAGCAGCTTGACAGTATTTATATCGTTTTTACCACTTATACACAGCCATGTCGAAGTGATCTGATCTGACGTGTACGCAGACTGGTGCATAGATATATACACACTAGATGTCGCCTTGTCTACGGCAGTTCATTGGAACGAATGTCTTTAATGCGACATCTAGTGTATATATCTATGCACCAGTCTGCGTACACGTCAGATCAGATCACTTCGACATGGCTGTGTATAAGAGGTAAAAACGATATAAATACTGTTCGTTTTCTCACACAAACCGCTCGTTTCGTGTCTTAGGCCATCAATGTGTACTTACGATGGGGAATTGTTTTAATTTGGACTCTGTGCATGCTCTTTGAGACAGTGACCATCGACCTGCATTATATGACTGACAGACAAGAACTGTTTGACCTAAAAATATCAAAATTGAAACTACTGCGGAAAAAAAGACACCTACATCTTGGATGCCCTTGAGGTAAGCTAAAACATACCAAAAATGTATTTCAAAGTGAACTATCCCTTTAATTCAGGATGTTTCCTAGCAATGGAAATTATTAGAATGTATTCAGGACGAAGGGCAGTGAAAATATGATTGTTTTTAAAAAAGTGGTCTTGTGTCTCACTTTACCCCAGCTTAGGGGTAAACTGAGACAGACCAGAGAAATCAAGGGGGTAAACTGATCCACTTACTTTTTCCACTCTGAAACTTCCATAACAACACATGTTGTAACAGTAAGAATCTTGACAGCTAGCTTGACAACCACACATTCCAGAACTAATGTCGGACTAGTAACAGAATCATGGAGATTGGTCAATTAAGCAAATTTTTTTGATGACCCACCGGTGCGCATCCAAATGAAGGTGCAACGCCCTTGGTGTGCTAAGGGTGAATGGCACACTGGAGGAAATTCCTCCTAAAAAAAAAAGAACTATGTCCAAATTATTGTGATACATTTGGAAAACTCAATGCAGTCAGACCTCCCCTGGCCAGCCCAGGGAGGGTGGCCCGTCCTGAGCCAGATTCGTATTTGTCCGCCACCGCTGGAGCTCCGTCTGGAGCAAAGTCGGTCCTAAAACGGACCTTTGGGTCTTTGTGGAGGAGGGACAATGCTCCGATTTGCGTGTTGACCTCGGGAGACTCAGATGGCCCGTCTGAAACGGATGTCCGCAAAGGTGGCCGCGGACGCGTCGGGAGGCTTGGATTAGTTGGGGCCCCCCTGGCATGTCTTAAGAGCCAAACTTTGCCCTTCCCGGTTACGGCCTCGATCCAGATGCCTCCTGCCCCTGCCCCCGGTGGATGGTTCCTCATGCGCCCTATGAGTGGCCGTGTTGTCTTGAGCCTAGGCCCGAGTGGAGCGAGACCCGTGTGTAGGGATCCTGCGCATCGCGGTTCACTGTCCGGGGCTTCTCGGTTGATCCCAAAGGTAAAACGTATGCATGTCGAACAGTCGGTCTGGGTAAACGGCGAAGCGACTCCAGGGGCTTGAGACACCCCTGGAGAAAAAGCGGTGGAGGAAGGTCCTCCTCCGAAAACAAAACGGACAGTGTCCGTGAGGTTGCAGATGGACGAGATTCCCATGCTGACTTTACTCTCTAGCAGGCTCCCAGGGAGAGTGCGGAGCTCCTGTCGGAGCGACCTCGGTCCTAAAACGGACCTTGGGGGTTTTGTCGAGGAGGGGACAAACGCTCCATTCGGACAAGGTGAGACGGAGAAGGTGCTCCACCTCTTTGCCTAAGCTACTGCACCCCAGGCTACTGATTTTACTTCCCCCTTCTTTTTTTTCTTTATGAATCTTAGGAGGCTTGACTTGTCAATATTTCTCTCCCTTGCAGCTGCTCTTATAGACTTCTTTCCTTCCTTCCTTGACCTCAGCGGCTGCACTCTCCATCTCCTCGAGGGGTGTTTTGCCCCAGGTTTTCTTCCTGGTGTATTGCCTTGGCATGATGGCTTTTCTACTATGTTTATGACATTAAAAATAAAACATATGTCATGTAATATTACATTAAAATATGTTTAAGACTAAACTTAACTTGTGCCTCATGTCTCACTTTACCCCACAGCATTTGTCTCACTTTACCCCACCGCCACATTTTAGAAAAAAACTATCTCTCTTAGCAATTCAGGCTTATCTTCAGCTAGCATCATCACATGGTTTTATATGTTGGTAGTTCATCAACATGTATGATATACATTTTTTTACCTGAATCAATTTGCTTTGGCACAACAGTTGATTAAGTTGACAGCAAGAAAATGTACTTTTACATGCAAAAAAAATATTTTTGTGAAAAAAACATGCTTACGACAGTCTGTCTCACATTATCCCGTTCTCCCCTTTATATGGGCGTATAAACGCTACAGATGTGTTTCCTCTAAACATTTACAAAATACACAGACACACACACACACACACACTCGGAGACACGCACACAGATATCTGGACTAACAGTTGTTCGGCTTCACATGATCCTGACATTGATGAGTCTGATGCTTTAGTCACATGATGAAGGGATGCACTGAATCTGATGCTTTAGTCACATGATGAAAGGATGCACTGAATCTGATGCTTTAGTCACATGATGAAGGGATGCACTGAATCTGATGCTTTAGTCACATGATGAAGGGATGCACTGAGTCTGATGCTTTAGTCACATGATGAAGGGATGCACTGAATCTGATGCTTTAGTCACATGATGAAGGGATGCACTGAATCTGATGCTTTAGTCACATGATGAAGGGATGCACTGAATCTGATGCTTTAGTCACATGATGAAGGGATGCACTGAGTCTGATGCTTTAGTCACATGATGAAGGGATGCACTGAATCTGATGCTTTAGTCACATGATGAAGGGATGCACTGAATCCATGGAAAGATGAAGGTTTGTTATATAGAGTTAGAGCAGGACTGTCTCTGTTTCAGATTACACACTCAAAATAACACATTCATATTTCACATATCACTGAATCATTACAGAAACAACCCATATCACACACAAAAGAACATGCTTTCATTTAAGAAAGCTATTGTAATAATCTCACCCATTCTGTAGATGTTATTATCATGTGTTTGCCTCAGTCATGCACATCATTGTCTGGCTCAGTAAATAATTATTTTAGTTCTTCTATATCATGCATTAGTACAACACTGCAAAACAGTCACATGACACGAAGTTAAACTGCACTGTACAAATATTCTGTTAAATTTACTGTATAAAATCTCTGACAGCTGTGCTGGCCAGAACTGATCCATACAATACAGTGGCAACACTTTAGGTTTTACAGACTTACATTTAGAGTAAAAAACGATAGTTTCATTACCAGGGGCCTGTTTCAGAAAGGAGGATAAGTGAAAACTCTGAGTATGTTAACCCTGAAATGAGGGAAACTCTGGGTTTTCTGCTTCAGAAAGGGAGGTATGTTAAACCTGAGAAAGCAGAGTAAGTCAAGCCCGTTTCTGAAAGAGAGGTAACTTATACTCAGAGTCAGTTGCCATGGTAACTAACTCTGTGAACCTAACCTGGTCGAGAGCGGGTTTTCTTCGGGAAACCCAGAGTTTCTATCGGTCTCCTCCCCTTTTTAAAAGAGGAAGCGGTGTTTAAACACCTCATTCATTCTTTCAGTACATTTATTCATTGCTGCAACTGAAAATACAGTAGTAGATTAGACTTACATAATGTAGATCTAAACTAATTCTACAGAATTAAACTGTGGCATTTACTGAGAATCACTGAACTGTGTTCATCTGATTCTTATCTGGGGGGGGATAAGAATACCCATTTATACTTAGATTCTATAGGCTACTCCACATAAAAATGTGAATAAATCTGAATGTAGATTGTTTGATAGACACATAATATTAGCATTACCTCTGTAGGCCTCTCTGTGGCAGCAGAAACTCTTCATCCCCATCGTCCTGTGAAGAGGAGCATTTGGTTGAGGACACTTTATAACACTATTTGTCATAATGGTGTATTGAGTAGGCGACCTACAACTGCCTGGGGTTCTGTTGGGACAGGAGGCTCCAAAAGACAGATATTACCATCAGAATCTGTTGGGACCAACAAGAAACACAACCCAAAGTAAAATAAATGGAAATATCAAAAATAGCCTATATAAAAAATAACACACATGTTATGAGGCCCTTGTATCTTCAGGAGTGACTGGCTCTGCTGCACTGCAGACACTGGATGCTTTAGTTATTTAATATCGCCGCTGTCGGGCGGAATCCTCGTATCTCCAAAACCATTATTTTTCAGGAAATTTAAAAAACTGCATATTTTTTGAGTTATTAAACATTGTATCGTTAAAGTTGGTATTATACCTTATATTGCTATCATATACTGTTGTATACCAACATTAACACAACATTTCCCTAAAATCATGTTTAATCGGAGATACGAGATTTATGACTTGGGAGCGGGGAGATACGAGGTTACGCTGTCATTGATATAGAACGGTACGGACACAGACGTCGCTGCTGCCAGCAGTGTTCATCACAGTCTGCAGTCGCGTTCAGCCTTTTGATAAGAGATAAGGCTTTAAGAGCTATTCAAATCTAATGATTGTGGTTACATATGTCACCGGTGCAGGCCGGGGCGGACTCGGATGACCAGCCGCCCCTGACTCCAGACACCACCGTGAGGAGCCAAAACCACAGGCACGCAACAGATGGACAAAAGAGGAAGCAGGTAATTTGGTTCAAAGGTAACAATCTTTATTGAATAATAATCAACTTGAAGAAAGAATGAGCAACTCCTGTCTTCTCGAGCTATTGGACCGGAGTAGCCGCTGAAACGATTTTCCACTGTCTTCGGGGCACAATGGAACGATAGTGGCTAGGAAGGCTTACTCCACGGCGTTGCTGCACGTCTGCAGGACTCAAACGATAAGTAACAAGTAATGTTTACTTCTTCAACAGCAGATTCTCTTAACAGGACGTGAGAGGGGAATTGTGACTTTAAAACTCACTTCACAGCGTTGCTGCACATCTGCAGGACTCAGGCGGTAGGTAACAGGTAAGGTTTCTTCTCTTAACAGCAGATTCTCTTAACAGGACGTGAGAGGGGAATTGTGACTTTAAAACTCACTTCACAGCGTTGCTGCACATCTGCAGGACTCGGCGGTAGGTAACAGGTAAGGTTTCTTCTCTTAACAGCAGATTCTCTTAACAGGTCGTGAGAGGGAAATTGTGACTTTAAAACTCACTTCACAGCGTTGCTGCACATCTGCAGGACTCAGGCGGTAGGTAACAGGTAAGGTTTCTTCTCTTAACAGCAGATTCTCTTAACAGGTCGTGAGAGGGAAATTGTGACTTTAAAACTTACTTCACAGCGTTGCTGCACATCTGCAGGACTCAGGCGGTAGGTAACAGGTAAGGTTTCTTCTCTTAACAGCAGATTCTCTTAACAAGACGTGAGAGGGGAATTGTGACTTTAAAACTCACTTCACAGCGTTGCTGCACATCTGCAGGACTCAGGCGGTAGGTAACAGGTAAGGTTTCTTCTCTTAACAGCAGATTCTCTTAACAGGTCGTGAGAGGGAAATTGTGACTTTAAAACTCACTTCACAGCGTTGCTGCACATCTGCAGGACTCAGGCGGTAGGTCACAGGTAAGGTTTCTTCTCTTAACAGCAGATTCTCTTAACAAGACGTGAGAGGGGAATTGTGACTTTAAAACTCACTTCACAGCGTTGCTGCACAACTGCAGGACTCAGGCGGTAGGTAACAGGTAAGGTTTCTTCTCTTAACAGCAGATTCTCTTAACAGGTCGTGAGAGGGAAATTGTGACTTTAAAACTCACTTCACAGCGTTGCTGCACATCTGCAGGACTCAGGCGGTAGGTCACAGGTAAGGTTTCTTCTCTTATCAGCAGATTCTCTTAACAGGTCGTGAGAGGGAAATTGTGACTTTAAAACTCACTTCACAGCATTGCTGCACATCTGCAGGACTCAGGCGGTAGGTCACAGGTAAGGTTTCTTCTCTTATCAGCAGATTCTCTCGTCAGGATATAAAAGGGAAATTGTGACTTTATCAACGATGTTTTACATCTTCAGGGCTCCATCACTAAGTATAACGGATCAGACTTTTCCACAGCCATACGGTTCTTCACGAGACTTGTAATTTCAGAGAGAGAGAGGGTTAACAGGAGCCTTCAATAAGGGATTACTTCACAACAATACTCAGTGGAAGAGAGGATAATACAAAGCATTACTTCACCAGTTCAGTTGCATCGTTCTAAATTTTGGATGAGGACAAGTAGATCATTTCACAAGAATGAAAGCAGGCGTTGGGAGACTCTTCTCAGCATAGCACACAGCACTCGTGTCCACTACAAATCCACAGCATTAATTCAGCGTGCATCAGGTAAGGCAAACAACTGCAAATCACTCACACACAGTAGGGCTGATCAGAAAAACTCGCTTCGTCCATGCATTTCAATGGGAATATTCAACTCTCCATTCTCTCCAGCGCATCTGAAACAGATGTCCTCCTCAATAGTAAGTTTCACATTCACAGTCTTTGTTTCAAGCTTTACATTTGATTCAACGATGTAATTTAGTTCACTTATCTTTCTCTTTTCCTCTTCCAGCGCAGATCCAAGCAACAATTCAATCCAGTAATTTTCCACAAGCAGCTCCAAACGACAGACTCAAATGGCAGTTCCTCACTTACACGAATTTCCAGGGTGACAGCGTCCAATGTAAGCGTCCAAACCGGCGATCTTCTACCCCAAAACACAACGACAGAGACCCAGCCAAACAACTGATCAACTGAACACCGATTGACCTTTACCAGTTCCAACCTTCGCACTAACTCGACTCTGAATGGCTCTTTTATCCTCCTCTTGTGAAGCGGAAAGCCTGTACAAACACCGCTCCTCTCTCTCCCTCCCACCTGTCGTGCATCAGCTGTAATTAGTTTGCGCAATATCTCCGCTACACCCGGAACCGGAGTGAGGTGTTACACCAAAATAACTCCCCTCGGGGACATAGAAAGAGAAAAGAAAGGTTCCGCTTTTCCCAGCATTTTGTCACCCGTGACATCCCCCCTTGCCAATCGGTTCTAGTCCCTGGAACCGGTCTTCTCTAATGCCATTCGCCATATCTCTCAGGCGGCTGTCCTTGGTTGTCCCGCTGGGACCGTCGGGGTGGCGTGGGTGAAGCCGCTCGGGCCTCCGCTTCGGGATTCCCTGGGACTATTGCCCACCCTACCATGGGCACCTTGGGAGCAAGCGGCGCACTTTGTATTTCAGCCGCTGGCTGTGGATAGTTCGGACATGGACGGAGCAAATTTCGATGAAGCACTCGTATAGGTCCCGGTTTTCCCTCAGGCCGTACCGAATAGACTGGAGCATCAGGCCCCTGCCGGTGCTCCACCACATATGGTGTCGATTCCCAACGATCATGGAGCTTTCCTTTCCCTGGACGTCGGTTGTCCCTTACCAGCACTCGCTCTCCAGGCAGTAAAGGGGCTTCTCTGGCAGTTCGATCATACAGTCGCTTGTTCTTAGCTGCTGCAGCACTCAAATGGTCTGAAACTCGCTTGTAGGCATTTAGTAGTTGTTGATGGTGTCGATTTACCCAGTCCGTTGTGTTGTACTCTCCTTCGGTGGCCTCGGTGCCCAGAAGCAAGTCTACAGGTAGACGTAGATGACGCCCAAACATGAGGTAAGAAGGGGCATACCCGGTGATGCTGTGCACGCTATTATTATAGGCTTGTAGTAACGTAGGGAGGCTCTCGGCCCACTGACACTGCTGCTCACTCTCCAACGTTCCCAACAGCCCTAACAGGGTCTGATTGAATCTTTCGCATCCCCCGTTACCTTGGGGATGATACGAAGTTGTGTGTGTCTTTCGACAACCATAGAGCTGGCTCAGCTCCTGTATGACTCGGGACTCGAAGTTTGGACCTTGGTCCGAATGGAGGGTCTCTGGACAGCCGAACGGCTGTATTACCGTTCTCCAAAGGGCATTGGCCGTAGTCACTGCCGTCTGGTCTACCGTGGGGACGGCCCAAGCGTACTTGGTGAACAGATCCGTCATTACCAGGATGTTTTGATATCGATCTACGGGTCCCCCTAGAGTCAGGAAATCAATCCCTATGATGTGCAGAGGTGCCTTCGGCCGAAAGGGAACCAGTGGGGCTCGAGGTTCCTTCCGGAGTTTGAACAGCGTGCACCGTGGACAACTCTGAACAAACTCTTCAACTTTCTTCTCCATCCTTGACCAGTAGAAATACCTCCTCAACAGTGACAAAGTCTTTTCTTGGCCTTGATGGCCAGCATGGGTGTGATAGGCATTCAACAGCTCTTGGACTTGGTCCTCTGGAACCACCACTTGATACCTGGTTTCCTGAGTTTTTGGATCTCGCAGTGAACGGCAAATTACCCCTCCTCTGATCCGCAGTCTCTTCCACTGTTTCAGGAGCTGTTGTACTCCCACTGTCTGAGCCTGCCTTTCCCCAGCTCGCAGCCTGAATCCTCGCCTGAGATGCGAGGCGACCTGACACAGGTCTTCGTCTCCTTGCTGTAACCCGCTCCACCGTCCGGGGTCCCATCCCCAACTGGACGGAATGTCCCCCTGGGTCCCGGGAGCTTCCACGACCGCCACCAACAATTCATCCTCTTGACCAGAGGCATCGAGGTGCGTTTGACCGTTTCTCTGAATGGCTGGGAGTCTGGACAATGCATCAGCATTCGCGTTTTCTCTGCCGGGTCGATACTTGAGCTGATAGTCATAATTAGCAAGCTGAGCCACCCACCGCTGCTCCACTGCTCCCAACTTGGCAGTCTGTAAATGAACTAGAGGATTGTTGTCCGTGATCACAGTCACCTTAGCTCCCCACAGGTAGTCTTTGAATTTCTCGGCCATGGCCCATTTCATGGCTAGCAACTCTATCTTGAAGGAACTGTAGTTTGCTGCGTTCCGCTCTGCAGGATGTAAACTTCGACTGGCATAAGCGATTACCTTCTCCACTCCTTGTTGCTCTTGGGCTAATACCGCCCCCAATCCTGCATTGCTGGCATCGGTATACAGGAGAAACGGCTGAGTGAAGTCTGCATAGGCCAGGATAGGGGCCCCCAAAAGTTCCTGCTTCAGATTTTGGAAGGCCGTTTCACATGCTGCGTCCCATTGCACTGTCGATGAGCCTTTGCCACGGGAACGTCCAGTACCAGCAAGAAGCTGGTTCAATGGCTTAGCAAGCCCAGAGAATCCTTTAATAAATCGTCGATAATATCCTACAAAGCCTAGGAAGGACCGCACTTGTCTCACCGTTCGTGGGGGCTCCCAGCCTTGGACTGCTGCAACTTTCTCTGGATCAGGGGATATACCGGCAGCGCTGACTCGATGTCCCAGGAACTGTACCTCTTTGCGAAACAACTGGCATTTTTCTGGTCTCAATTTTAGCCCATATTTCTCCATGGCCCGGAAGGCATTCTCTAAGTGATGCAGGTGAGTTTGAAAGTCAGGGGAAAAAACGATTACATCGTCCAAGTAGACCAGCGTGGATTCAACTAGTTGCCCTCCCAGGCATCGCTGCATAAGTCGCTGGAAGGTCGCGGGGGCGTTGCACAACCCGAACGGCATCCGGTCCCACTCGAATAGCCCGAACGGTGTGGTGAAGGCAGTCTTCTCTCTATCGCGGTCATCCATCTGTACTTGCCAGTATCCGCTGGCCAAATCCAAGGTCGAATACCATGCTGCTTGAGTCAAACTCGTGAGTGAATCTTCGATTCGCGGCAACGGGAATGCATCTTTCTTGGTCACACTATTGAGCTTGCGGTAGTCAACACAAAATCTCCAGGCTCCCGTTTTCTTCCGTACTAAGACAATCGGGGCTGCCCATGGACTACTACTTTCTCGAACGATCCCTCCATCTAGCATCCCTTTTAACAGGGCACGGACTTCGGTGTACAGAGTGGGGGGCACCGGACGGTACCGCTCCCGACTAGGTGTTGCTTCCCCGGTGGGTATTTGATGCTTAATCACTCCTGTACAACCATAGTCTTCCTCATGGGTCGAGAACACATGTTTCCACCTCTTCAGGAGCTCCTGGAGCTGTAACACTTGTCCTTCCTCCAGGTCATCACCCTTCAAAGATTCCCCCATCAAATGGGTCGGCATTCCTCCCCTCACAGGGCCTGTACTGGCCTCCACTGGACGGACGGCAACTTCTACCACCGCAGGGCTCACCTGCCTGAAACAGACATCTTGTTGCTCTTGGACTTGGACAGGACGGACAGATGAAACTCGGACCAGCCGTTGGTGTCGACGAAGGAGTACTGGGTAGGGATGGGCATTTCGCACCTTCACTGAAACTCGCCCTCGTCGTATGACCGCTAGCCCATGGGCTACTTCGATGGGTTGACAATCTTCATGAGGCTCTACCAGGACACAGTTACCTGACTCACGGGGTCCAGCCGGCACTCGGACCCAAAGAACAGCCTCACTCCGGGCTGGAACAGACAGAGCGTACCGGCAGGTGACTCGACCGATATCTTCCCGCTCTTGCACCTGACTTGCTGCATGAACTCTTCGGCAATCGGCCAGGATCCGGTCCCAGTCCTGCCTTGCTGCCAACGGAGATGTTCGGGTCGGTCGACCGTTAAACAGGTCTTCCCAACAATCCAGAATGACATTCATCCCTAGCAGTGCTCGATGGAGACCCAAGCAATGGTCTCGAACAATGACAACACCCTTCTGGTGGACAAGAACCCCTCGAACCAGGAAGTCTACCACGATGTACCCAGTGTAAGGGATATCCAATCCATTCGCTCCACGTAATGTGAGTCTTGAAGTTTCCGTCCTGTGAAGCCGATGATCCGCGAATAGCTCCAGAGCCAGACTTTCTGAAAACAATGTGACCTGAGAACCTGTATCGACCAGACAATTAATCTTCATTCCATTAACTTGAACTTCTACGGTGGGACAACGCCCAACTCAGTCGTCTCTCATCACAGGAACAGAACAAGGGTCTCTTGAAGGGGTCCCGGCCACTTGACCCACAGTGACCGGTGGGACTAAAAACCCCCTTGAGAGCTTCGACGACGGTCGCACTGGCGGCTGATGTGTCCCGGATTTCCACAATTGATACAGATGGGTCGACCCTGATGATCCCACTGAAACCGGGGGCCCGTCGGACGCGGAGGGCGGCGTACAGGTCTTGGCCCCTCCTCTGAATATGATCTTCCTCGCACCATCGGTCCACCTTCGACTCGACCTCGATGAAGCTCACCCAAAAGATTCCGAGACAACTCTGCCATCTGTCCCTTAACATCCTCCAGTAATTCTGTCCTCAACTTCTGCTTCCACTCACTTGACTCAACAGGCGCGGGCACTGTGGCGCTGCTGGCCGCCACACGAACCGGTGTCCGAGTCGTCACTCCCTGATCTGACTCCAACGCCAAGGCCTCTTGTCGAAGAGCCTCAAAAGACATAGTGGGGTCTCGTCGAAGCTGGAGCCGTATGCCCTGGCGCACCGGTCCTTCACGCAGCCCCAAAACAAACTGGTCTCTCAATAAGCCCTCTCCTTCTCCCAGTCCATGATCTTGTCGACCTTTCAGCCGGCCAAACTGCTCTCGCAGTTTCAGGGAGTATGCTCGCAGAGTCTGCTGAGGCCCCTGCTGACAGTTAAAGAACTGGGCACGAAGGATGGCTACCGGGGTAGAATCTCCATATACTCCAGACAAGAAATCAAAGATATTCTTCACAGTGGCCCGCGTAGCTTCTGATGCAGCAAGAACTTCCCTTTTGGCTTCTCCTTCTAACGATCCTAACACAAACTGTACCTTTTGCGATGCACTCAGTCCTTGTAATCCAGCCAGATATTCCGTCTGCGCTTTCCAGTCCTGAAAACTCAGCTCCGATCCTGGTCCTCCATAGCGTTGTGCCCAAGGGGCTCCCATCATAATGGGCATTACTTGCGAGCGAACTGGTGGGACCTCTTCGTCCACCATCACGTACCTGTGGCCGCTACAACTCACGGTGGCAATCCTGCCGACTTACGCCAAATTGTGTCACCGGTGCAGGCCGGGGCGGACTCGGATGACCAGCCGCCCCTGACTCCAGACACCACCGTGAGGAGCCAAAACCACAGGCACGCAACAGATGGACAAAAGAGGAAGCAGGTAATTTGGTTCAAAGGTAACAATCTTTATTGAATAATAATCAACTTGAAGAAAGAATGAGCAACTCCTGTCTTCTCGAGCTATTGGACCGGAGTAGCCGCTGAAACGATTTTCCACTGTCTTCGGGGCACAATGGAACGATAGTGGCTAGGAAGGCTTACTCCACGGCGTTGCTGCACGTCTGCAGGACTCAAACGATAAGTAACAAGTAATGTTTACTTCTTCAACAGCAGATTCTCTTAACAGGACGTGAGAGGGGAATTGTGACTTTAAAACTCACTTCACAGCGTTGCTGCACATCTGCAGGACTCAGGCGGTAGGTAACAGGTAAGGTTTCTTCTCTTAACAGCAGATTCTCTTAACAGGACGTGAGAGGGGAATTGTGACTTTAAAACTCACTTCACAGCGTTGCTGCACATCTGCAGGACTCGGCGGTAGGTAACAGGTAAGGTTTCTTCTCTTAACAGCAGATTCTCTTAACAGGTCGTGAGAGGGAAATTGTGACTTTAAAACTCACTTCACAGCGTTGCTGCACATCTGCAGGACTCAGGCGGTAGGTAACAGGTAAGGTTTCTTCTCTTAACAGCAGATTCTCTTAACAGGTCGTGAGAGGGAAATTGTGACTTTAAAACTTACTTCACAGCGTTGCTGCACATCTGCAGGACTCAGGCGGTAGGTAACAGGTAAGGTTTCTTCTCTTAACAGCAGATTCTCTTAACAAGACGTGAGAGGGGAATTGTGACTTTAAAACTCACTTCACAGCGTTGCTGCACATCTGCAGGACTCAGGCGGTAGGTAACAGGTAAGGTTTCTTCTCTTAACAGCAGATTCTCTTAACAGGTCGTGAGAGGGAAATTGTGACTTTAAAACTCACTTCACAGCGTTGCTGCACATCTGCAGGACTCAGGCGGTAGGTCACAGGTAAGGTTTCTTCTCTTAACAGCAGATTCTCTTAACAAGACGTGAGAGGGGAATTGTGACTTTAAAACTCACTTCACAGCGTTGCTGCACATCTGCAGGACTCAGGCGGTAGGTAACAGGTAAGGTTTCTTCTCTTAACAGCAGATTCTCTTAACAGGTCGTGAGAGGGAAATTGTGACTTTAAAACTCACTTCACAGCGTTGCTGCACATCTGCAGGACTCAGGCGGTAGGTCACAGGTAAGGTTTCTTCTCTTATCAGCAGATTCTCTTAACAGGTCGTGAGAGGGAAATTGTGACTTTAAAACTCACTTCACAGCATTGCTGCACATCTGCAGGACTCAGGCGGTAGGTCACAGGTAAGGTTTCTTCTCTTATCAGCAGATTCTCTCGTCAGGATATAAAAGGGAAATTGTGACTTTATCAACGATGTTTTACATCTTCAGGGCTCCATCACTAAGTATAACGGATCAGACTTTTCCACAGCCATACGGTTCTTCACGAGACTTGTAATTTCAGAGAGAGAGAGGGTTAACAGGAGCCTTCAATAAGGGATTACTTCACAACAATACTCAGTGGAAGAGAGGATAATACAAAGCATTACTTCACCAGTTCAGTTGCATCGTTCTAAATTTTGGATGAGGACAAGTAGATCATTTCACAAGAATGAAAGCAGGCGTTGGGAGACTCTTCTCAGCATAGCACACAGCACTCGTGTCCACTACAAATCCACAGCATTAATTCAGCGTGCATCAGGTAAGGCAAACAACTGCAAATCACTCACACACAGTAGGGCTGATCAGAAAAACTCGCTTCGTCCATGCATTTCAATGGGAATATTCAACTCTCCATTCTCTCCAGCGCATCTGAAACAGATGTCCTCCTCAATAGTAAGTTTCACATTCACAGTCTTTGTTTCAAGCTTTACATTTGATTCAACGATGTAATTTAGTTCACTTATCTTTCTCTTTTCCTCTTCCAGCGCAGATCCAAGCAACAATTCAATCCAGTAATTTTCCACAAGCAGCTCCAAACGACAGACTCAAATGGCAGTTCCTCACTTACACGAATTTCCAGGGTGACAGCGTCCAATGTAAGCGTCCAAACCGGCGATCTTCTACCCCAAAACACAACGACAGAGACCCAGCCAAACAACTGATCAACTGAACACCGATTGACCTTTACCAGTTCCAACCTTCGCACTAACTCGACTCTGAATGGCTCTTTTATCCTCCTCTTGTGAAGCGGAAAGCCTGTACAAACACCGCTCCTCTCTCTCCCTCCCACCTGTCGTGCATCAGCTGTAATTAGTTTGCGCAATATCTCCGCTACACCCGGAACCGGAGTGAGGTGTTACACCAAAATAACTCCCCTCGGGGACATAGAAAGAGAAAAGAAAGGTTCCGCTTTTCCCAGCATTTTGTCACCCGTGACACATACATCTTCCTAAACTCCATTTTAAATGTTTAAGAGATATGAGTGATGCAATACCAAAATACTAGGCTGTCTAAAATAGGCGGAAATTAATCTGCACGCAAACAAAGTCTGCGGTCGCGTTGAGCCTTTTGACAAGAGAAAAGGCTTCAATAGTTAACCAAAGCTAACGACTGTGGTTACATACATCTTCCTAAACTCCATTTTAAAGGTTTAAAGGAACACTCCGACTTTTTGAGACTTTAGCTTATTCACATTATCCCCCAGAGTTAGATAAGTCCATACATACCTTTTTCATTTATGTGCGTTCTGTAAGTGTTATTTGACGCACCCACCGCTAGCCTAGCTTAGCACAAAGACTGGATGTAAATGGATAGTGTTAGCATAGTAATCCCAATAAGTGACAAAATAATTCAAACATTTTCCTATTTACATGTTGTGATCTGTATAGTCACAGCGTGTACAAAAAACAAGGCTATATGAGACAGAGACCATTTTTAATCGTATAAATACTGGGAACTATATTCTCACTCGGCGTAGGAGCACAGCTAGCGTTACTTGGGCGGAGTGGCTACTTGGGCGGAGTGATCAGCGCAGCACACACATTTTTGAGAGAAATGCTAATGGTCTTGTCCACTTCAATGATGTATGCTAAGCTATGCTAAAAGTGGTACCGCCAGAACCGGAGATCGGCTTAATGGATTCAAAACGGTAAAACTCAACTGTCTAACTCTGGGGGAGTTGTAAAATGAGCCTATTTCCCAAAAAAGTGGAGTATCCCTTTAAGGCTTGCTTTACGTGTTACTCAACGAGGGTTTCTTAATCGTTGCGAGTTTCAATCCTGAGGAGACAAAATGCCGCGAGGCTCCTGCCGCGGAGTGAAGAAAACGTGGAGTTATGAGGATTCTCAGACAGTTGAAGTGTCCAATGGAGTTACGAGATTTGCTCTCAAGCTATTTTCAACACTTTAGATTGGTTAATAATTTGTAAAAATAACAGAACCACGTGGGGACTGACCAATAGCATCGATTTGTGAAAAAATATGAAATTGACCAAATTTGGACATACAAGGTTTCCCTGACAGCGATGATATGTCAAATGTAAAGTCAGGTAGCCTACACCCATGATGTGCTCAAGCCTTACCTGGCTGAATTATGTTTTTATATTTAATTTTCAGCTGCTGCCATGATCTTCTAACACCTGCAGGATTGCCCCTACATGAACATTAAAATTAGGTTGAATAACATACTGTTCTTCCAGTCTCACCTCTGATATTATAACAGTTGGGTAAGTTACTCTAATATAGTTATTAATTACTAACTACAAATGACATCTTCAACAGTGTAATTAGATGAATGTAATAATGACTATCTTTAGAAAGTATTGGTCTACTTATTACTAAATCCCATGTCAACCTCAACCACTTGAACAATACAAGGAGAGACAAGAAACTGTACTTTTAATGCTTTCAAATAAACAATATACAATTGCATGAATTATTCTTGAATTGACCAAAGTGTGTAGAGGGAGAAGGTTACATTAAAAATATACCTTTTAAAAATGTATGTTAAATATACAGAATTGTTCTATAGTCTAATGCAATTACATCAGATTTTACTTTAAATTACAGAAGAATTAAGAGTAATCCCTTTAATTAAATTACAGTATTTAGATTACTTGGTAATTAATTACACCCTCACTGCATAACAGTAATTAAAATGTAAACGTACGCATTGACTCGAGCAGCTATTTTCCCCCTAGCTACCTCTCTGTCCTCCTCTGCTGGAGCTGATATTTAAATAATAATAATAATTGTTCTCTGTAACATGGACGCTGAGGCGGCATTAGAATCCATATGCGGAAGTTTATTGAAAATATAAAACAACAAACACGTGTAAAACAAGCAGAGGGTCGATAACAGTAAAGCAGTCCGATCTTTCGACAATCCAAGGAATAATCCAAGAAACGTTAGTGAGAATCCAGGCAGAGAAGTCAAACCTTGAGATCAGTCCACACAAGCAAACAATCCAGAAAGGGAAATCCGTAAAATCAATGGTCAGAGAACTAGGCAGAATCATACACATGCAGACAATCAGAATATCAGGAAAAACGCTTGGTAAGGCAGGTTAAACTGGCAATACTTCGCGATGTGAAAGCACATGGTCACAGCTTAAGTAGTCCTAAACAGGAAGTGAATGTAGAAGCAGCAGAGGGAGCGCTCAGTCAGTACTCGGGTGATGGCTCCCTCTGCTGGCTTGGCATTACAGAACCCCTCCCTCTAGGAGCGACTCCTGGAGCTCGGCGAGGACATCCCCGCGGTCGGGGTGCTGGACGGTCAGGTCTGGCTCGATGGAACTCCTCCGTGAGCGATGGATCCAGAATGTCGTTGGCGGCCACCCATGACCTCTCCTCAGGTCCATAGCCCTCCCAGTCCACCAGATATTGGAGCTGACCCCCTCTACGTCGAGAGTCCAGTAACTCTTTTACCTGGTAGGCGGGCATACCACCTACATCCAGGGGTGGCGGTGGTTCTGGGGTCATCTGGCCGGGGTCAGCCTCCGGGTGGACCGGTTTGAGAAGAGACACATGGAAAGAGGGAGAGATACGGTAGTTAGCAGGAAGCTCCAGCTGGTACGTTACCTCATTAATTCGTCTGAGAATTTTGAAAGGGCCTACGTACCTTGGGCTGAGCTTCCTGCTGGGCAGCCGCAGCTTGATGTCCCTCGTAGAGAGCCAGACCCGCTGTCCAGGTTCGTAGGGAGGGTGTGGACGTCGGCGTCTGTTGGCCTGGATCTCCTGATTCCTTACAGCCCGTTGAAGACGCACATGAGCACTGCCCCACACCCTCTCACTACGTTTAATCCAGTCGTCAACTGCCGGAACCGAGGAAGGTTCACCCGACCACGGGAACATAGGAGGCTGATACCCCAGGACACACTGGAAGGGGGTGAGGCCTGTAGATGCATGAGTGAGTGGATTCTGGCCCAGGGAAGAAACTCTGACCACCTATGTTGTTCCCTACTACAATAGGTTCGTAGATAACGGGCAATCTCCTGGTTGAGTCTCTCCACCTGGCCGTTACTCTGAGGATGGTATCCAGACGTGAGGCTAACGTTAATATCCAATTGTTTGCAGAACGTTTTCCAGACTTGGGAGGTGAATTGTGTTCCTCTGTCGCTGACAATGTCCTCAGGTAAGCCATAGATGCGGAATACATGGTTGAAGAGAGCTAAAGCTGTTTCCATGGCTGTAGGTAATCCCTTTAATGGAATTAACCGGCATGACTTTGAGAACCTGTCGATGATGACTAGAATGGTTGTGAATCCGTCGGATGGTGGCAGGTCAGTGATGAAGTCAATAGAGAGATGAGACCATGGTCGTTGTGGGATGGGTAATGGTTGAAGTAGGCCTGAGGGTAATTCCTTGGGGGTCTTGGATTGAGCACAGATCTGACAGGATTTGATGAAGATGGTTGCGTCTTTGGTCATTGAAGGCCACCAAAATGAGTTTTTTAACAGATGTAAGGTGCGTGATATACCTGGATGTCCTGAGCTGATGGATGTATGAACCCATTGGAGTACTTGATGACGCATATCCTGGGGTACATATTGTTTATTTGGTGGGCATTGTGGTGGTGGCGGATCTTGTTCTTGTCTGCGTTGAATTTCTTCCATGATGTCCCATGAGACTGGAGCCAGAATGACAGTGGGTGGTAGAATGGTTTCGGGTTTGAAATCCTCTATAGGAGGGTCATGCTTACGGGAGAGTGCGTCTACTTTACTGTTCTTGCTGCCTGGTCGATAAGTAATGGTGAAATCAAAACGAGTGAAGAAGAGGGCCCATCGAGCTTGGTGAGGATTAAGTCTTTTTGCTCCCTTTATATACTCAAGGTTCTTGTGGTCGGTGATGACTTGGAACGGATGGCGAGCGCCCTCCAGCCAATGTCTCCACTCCTCAATGGCTGCTTTCATGGATAATAATTCTTTATTACCAACATCATAGTTCTTTTCTGCACTCGTGAGTTTTCTAGAGTAAAATGCACATGGATGAAGCTTGCCTGGTTGTCCCTGATGTTGGGAGAGAACGGCTCCTATTCTGCAGTCTGATGCATCCACTTCCAAGACAAACGGCAGATCAGGATCAGGATGTTTCAGGATGGGAGCTGAGGTGAAACTGACTTGAGGGTGGCAAAAGCATGACTTGCTTCTTCATTCCAACCGAGTTTTTTGGGTTTGTCTTTCAAGAGTGAGGTGAGTGGAGAGGCTATAGTGCTGTAATCTCTGATGAAACGGCGGTAGACGTTGGCAAAGCCTAGAAATCTCTGAAGCTCCTTAATGGTAGTAGGTTGAGGCCAATCCGTGACTGCTTGAACCTTGGTTGAGTCCATCCTCACTCCCTGGTGACTAACTTGATAGCCGAGGCAAGATGTCTGATGGACACGGAACTCAGATTTCTCCGTTTTGACATAGAGTTGATTCTCCAGTAGACGGGATAATACTGCACGCACATGAGTAACATGTTCAATCTCTGTCTTGGAATAAACCAAAATGTCGTCGATGTAGGCAATAACAAACTTGTTCATGAAGTCCTTGAAAATTTCATTTATAAAGGACTGAAAGACAGCTGGGGCGTTGGCTAACCCATAGGGCATTACCTGGTACTCGAAGTGCCCCCTAGTGGTGAGAAATGCGGTCTTCCATTCATCACCTTCTTTGATCCTGATGAGATTATATGCGCTTCGTAGGTCTAGTTTGGTGTAAATGGTGGCCTCTTGTAGTTGTTCCAGAGCCGGAGGTACCAAAGGCAAGGGATAGCGGAATTTTACTGTGACATTGTTAAGTCCACGGTAATCTATGCAGGGTCTTAAACCACCATCTTTTTTACTCACGAAGAAGAACCCGGCGGCTGCAGGAGATGTGGATGGACGAATGAACCCAGAGTCTAAAGCTTCCTCAATGTATTCCTCCATAGCCTGATCCTCAATCCTGGACAATGGGTAAACTCTGCTTTTGGGAGGCACGGCATTGGGCAGCAAATCAATGGCGCAATCCCATGGACGATGTGGAGGAAGTTGTGTGGCCTTAGTCTTGCTGAAAACTTCAGACAAATCTTGATATTGACTGGGGATGGATACTTTTACCTGGGTTTCGGGACTCTCAATGCTTGTGGTGAGACATGGTTGTGGCTGAATTGAAAGGCAGTTCATCAAACAGAATGGAGACCAGTGAGTTAATTCCCCTTGGAACTAGGAAATGGAAGGATCGTGGATGGTGAGCCAAGGAAATCCTAAGATGACTTCGTATTTGGGTGAATCAACGACATACAAGGTGATGTTTTCCTGATGGAACAAACCGGTTTGAAGTTTCAAGGTTTTTGTTTGACATTGGATACCTTGATTGATGAGAGTGTCGTCGATAGCTTTGATCTGAATGGGTGGAATGCATGGTTGGGTAGGAATATTATACTTCTGAATTATGTCCTTGTTGATGATATTCAGAGCTGCTCCAGAGTCAATCAGCGTTGTGAGATCAAGAGACAGAGTATCAGTTCTTATGGTGATGGGTAGTGTAAGCGACTTATTTTTAAGGACGGAGAAATTGTGAATATTTACCCCTGTTGAAGACTTGGCCTTGAGTGGGCAACCGGTACTGCGATGGCCTGGTTCACCGCAGTAGAAGCACAGATGATTTTGTCGACGTCTTGCTCGTTCCTCTTCCGTCAATCGAGAGACGTTAAGTTGCATGGGTTCAACAGATGATTTTTCAACTGTGAGATGGCTGATAGGGGAATTATTATAAACTGTTCTGTTAGTACGTTGCTTGGGAGTCTGTCTCATGAGATTGTCGATCTTGATGGTGAGATTAACAAGTTCTGAAAATGATAAATCCTCTCTACGACAGGCGAGTTCAGTTTGCAGATCAACATTGAGACTGTTGTAAAAGGTAGCTTTAAGAGAGACATCATTCCATCCACTCTGAGCTGCCAGTGTGCGAAACTCAATAGCATAATCAGCTGCGGTGCGGTTACCTTGTTTTGCATTAATAAGTTGTGTTGAAATATCCCTGCCCCCTGCGGGATATTCGAAAACTTCTTGAAGTTGATGCAAAAAATACTCAGTGGATTTCTTGAGTTGTGTATCGCTATCCCACACCGCTGAAGCCCAATCGAGGGCTTTTCCCGTAAGCAAAGTCATGAGAAATGCACATCTCTTCTCCTCAGATTCAAATCGATCTTGTTGGAACTCAAAATATAGCTTTACTTGTCGAATGAATCCCTTGCATTGTTCAGCAGAGCCATCAAACTTATTAGGAAGAGCAAAGCTTACCGTTGAAGGCGTGGGAGGAGGAAGAGATCGTACGTAGTGCGTCAGGTGTTTGTTGACTGATTGTAGCTTTGCAAGTTGTTCCTGATAATTCTTCAGAACCTCGTTTTGGTAAGCGAATGCGGCTTGCAAGTTGGAAACCTCCGCTGGATTCATGGTAGGTGAAGTATTCTGTAACATGGACGCTGAGGCGGCATTAGAATCCATATGCGGAAGTTTATTGAAAATATAAAACAACAAACACGTGGAAACAGGCAGAGGGTCGATAACAGTAAAGCAGTCCGATCTTTCGACAATCCAAGGAATAATCCAAGAAACGTTAGTGAGAAACCAGGCAGAGAAGTCAAACCTTGAGATCAGTCCACACAAGCAAACAATCCAGAAAGGGAAATCCGTAAAATCAACGGTCAGAGAACAAGGCAGAATCATACACATGCAGACAATCAGAATATCAGGAAAAACGCTTGGTAAGGCAGGTTAAACTGACAATACTTTGTGATGTGAAAGCACATGGTCACAGCTTAAGTAGTCCTAAACAGGAAGTGAATGTAGAAGCAGCAGAGGGAGCGCTCAGTCAGTACTCGGGTGATGGCTCCCTCTGCTGGCTTAGCATTACATTCATACTCTCCATATGCTTGCAGAAGCTCATCCAGTTCTGCTGGTGAGAAATATGCAGACCTCTTTTTGTCTGGCGCTGTTGCCATGGTGACTCATAATATCTGCACTCCACCGATAATGGCTTTTTATAGTAGTGGTGCATGCGCTTAACTCAGAGTTGATTGAACTAACTCATTTCAGCTGTTCTGAAAACTCAGAGTTTCTCATCTCAGGGTAAATCAACTCAGAGTTCAAGTTTTAACTCATATTGAAACAGGCCCCTGGTATAATGTTAATATAACAATCTATTAATGTACTAATATCTGTTTTATATCATTGTAATACACTGACAACTACCAATCACAGTAATGATGAGAGTCACATGATGTATAGTTCCCACATGACGTCACAACATACGGGCATTTTCCGACCCGGCGCCATTTCTGTGGGCATGCTGTGGGCAGAACATTAGATGGAGAAGCTGAAAAGAGTTAATTTCGTGATAAAAAGTGAAAATGGTCATCTCCTGCTGGGTCAATGGATGTTCAAATCGTGCCGGAGGTTCAGTTAAATTTGGATTTTACAGTATACCCATTAAGCGTCAGAAAAACGATGGAGGTTATGGCTGGCGAGGATAAACATGAAAGAAACTCCCTCAAAACACGCAAGAATTTGTTGTGTTTTATTGCGAGTGTACACAAATATAAGTTAACACTTTGCAGTTTGAATGATGTCCTGTATACAAAATGACGAGGTATTAAAAACATACAAAAACAACATTGTTTCCACTGTTCGATCGCGCCCGCGACTCTCTCACTCTGCCACACGCACATTCCAGCCTTGCAATCTCAGATTATGTCCCTAAAGAACCCGCGTATAAAGTAGTTCCGCATTAACCGTTACATTAATTAATTTGCACGCGAGTTTTGTTTATTTTCATGCCGTGTATTCATATTCATGCACATATTTCCAGGCTCGGAATTGCTCACGTGTTAAAACTCCTAGCCAATACCAGATAATGGTACACATGGATAATACTGTATCTGAGGCAAAGCTGCAAAATCAGTGCTCAGTTTAGCGCATACGGATCCACACCATTTATGACTGAAATGTTCGCATTGTACCTCTCTCTGTCTTGTGTTAATAGAGTCTCTTTATAATCTGTCACTTTGTCTCTTCATGATTTTCGTAACATTATAAATAGAAAGAAATATTCGAAATTTGCTTGTAAAACTCTATACTGTCTATGTTAAAACTTTGTAAACACAGCAGCTTATGCCCTCAAAGATGGCGTCTCCGGGGAGGTCACGTGACATTAATTGGCCTGTGGGAACTATGTATTAAATCTCATCTCAAACTAATAATGATAGTAATATTAGAGAAGCTGCAGAGTGTAACTCACACCAGCATGGTAACACACATGAAATCAAAAAATGCAATAAACATTCATGTAACAACATTAAATGTAACATAAAAGCCTAATGTACATCACTGATAATAACAAACTATGAAGAAACTGTTATTTCAATAAAAATACAACAAATGTGAAGTGTTACGCAGGGAATTGTGGGAATGTCAATTTACTTTTTTTTCACTGTAAATCATACAATGGCTTGTTCTGTTACTGTAACGGTACTTTACTGTAAAATGTACGGTTAGATCTATCACAGATACCGTATATAGGCTAGTACGGAAACTTTCTGTTAATTAACCGTTTTCCACCGTAGCATTTTTACAGTCTTTTACCGTTAAAATCCGTTTCTGAGAGGCTTCTGTTTGGTCCTCAGTGTCCAACATCATCATCATCATCAACATCATCATCAACATCATCATCAACATCATCATCAAAAATCAACATCATCATCAAAAATCAACATCAACAGGGTTTGTTCATCTGCAGAATTCACATGAGTTTGAACGTTTAGGGTTTTTCTGATAGTCATGGACACAGAAATAATAATACTGTACAATAATAAATTCTATTCAGTTTGGTGAACATTTAAGCATGCTTGTGTATCAAAATCAAGAACGACACGGTCCATAAAACATGTTTAATGCATGTGTGTGTGTGTGTGTGTGGGTGTGTGTGTGTGCATATAACCTGTTGTGTCCAGTCATGTAAATACAGTTTAATGCAGATAATCTGTCTGTGTATATTTGGATATATATGCATCGTGAGTGTTTTAGACCTGTAAGGAGAAATGATGTCATATGTGACAGTACTTTAGATTACAGCATGACATTACAGGCCGAAACAACATCCCGCAGGTAGAAACTCAGAGATTCACACTTGAGGGGGCAAAATATCTTTGTATAATAATTGTAAACATGACTCTGTTTTCTGGCAGACTGATATTAACCTCATACATAATATTTCATAAAGTCATAAAGCCAATTAGATTTATTTCAGCGGACTCTTCTATCCCATAATTATGATTTACAGAAGCAAAGTCGTTGTTTCTGCTGTGATTGGGATGTTGCAGCGCTCGGGCGTGGGGGAGGGGCGCGTGCTCGTGCCTCTGTGCGTCTGACGTCAGCACGCAAAGCCCCAAACCCGAGACTGAAGCTGTAAACAATAAAACCCAGCCCGTCCATCATCCATGCGCTAAACATGCATTTATCCGCGATGACGGTCGTGTTCTCGGTGCTGTTGTGCCTCTCATGCGCCTTCAGGTCCGCTCGAGGTGAGTGAGTGTGTGTGAGAGAGTGTTTCGGCCCGGTTCGGCTTTATTCAGTGATGCTCCGCGCGAGCATCTGTGCTATGCTAAAGCCGCGACCGTTATTCCCAGATTCCCCCGATCATCGCGACCGTTATTCCCAGATTCCCCCGATCACCGCGACCGTTATTCCCAGATTCCCCGGATCGTGCGCGTTCTCGACGGGTTCTGTGAACGGGTTCGGTCTGTGAGCTCTATGTGTTGAGTGGAGATTGAGCTGACACACATCCAGCTTAAGATGGATGATTTCATCAACACTCCCATAACACATCTATCCTGATTCATATATCTCAATAATCAGGCAGTATCATTCATATAGTGACACATGAATATTGTTGTGTTATAACGAAGCTGCATATATTTCATACTCATCATCTTTGTTTCTGTGTATGAATTGGGCCTTTATTACACTGATGAGCTCTTTATGACTTATAAACCAGTATATCTGACTAATACAGCGGTATATCTGACTAATACAGTGGTGTATCTGACTAATACAGCGGTATATCTGACTAATACAGCGGTGTATCTGACTAATACAGCGGTATATCTGACTAATACAGTGGTGTATCTGACTAATACAGCGGTGTATCTGACTAATACAGCGGTGTATCTGACTAATACAGCGGTGTATCTGACTAATACAGCGGTGTATCTGACTAATACAGCGGTGTATCTGACTAATACAGCGGTGTATCTGACTAATACAGCGGTGTATCTGACTAATACAGCGGTGTATCTGACTAATACAGTGGTGTATCTGACTAATACAGCGGTGTATCTGACTAATACAGTGGTGTATCTGACTAATACAGCGGTGTATCTGACTAATACAGTGGTGTATCTGACTAATACAGTGGTGTATCTGACTAATACAGCGGTGTATCTGACTAATACAGTGGTGTATCTGACTAATACAGTGGTGTATCTGACTAATACAGTGGTGTATCTGACTAATAGAGTGGTGTATCTGACTAATACAGCGGCGTATCTGACTAATACAGTGGTGTATCTGAGTAATACAGCGGTGTATCTGACTAATACAGTGGTGTATCTGACTAATACAGCGGTGTATCTGACTAATACAGTGGTGTATCTGACTAATACAGCGGTGTATCTGACTAATACAGTGGTGTATCTGACTAATACAGCGGTGTATCTGACTAATACAGTGGTGTATCTGACTAATACAGTGGTGTATCTGACTAATACAGCGGTGTATCTGACTAATACAGTGGTGTATCTGACTAATACAGTGGTGTATCTGACTAATACAGTGGTGTATCTGACTAATAGAGTGGTGTATCTGACTAATACAGCGGTGTATCTGACTAATACAGTGGTGTATCTGAGTAATACAGCGGTGTATCTGACTAACTGACTAATACAGCGGTGTATCTGACTAATACAGCGGTGTATCTGACTAATACAGTGGTGTATCTGACTAATACAGCGGTGTATCTGACTAATACAGTGGTGTATCTGACTAATACAGTGGTGTATCTGACTAATACAGTGGTGTATCTGACTAATAGAGTGGTGTATCTGACTAATACAGCGGTGTATCTGACTAATACAGTGGTGTATCTGACTAATACAGCGGTGTATCTGACTAATACAGTGGTGTATCTGACTAATACAGCGGTGTATCTGACTAATACAGTGGTGTATCTGACTAATACAGCGGTGTATCTGACTAATACAGTGGTGTATCTGACTAATACAGCGGTGTATCTGACTAATACAGTGGTGTATCTGACTAATACAGTGGTGTATCTGACTAATACAGCGGTGTATCTGACTAATACAGTGGTGTATCTGACTAATACAGTGGTGTATCTGACTAATACAGTGGTGTATCTGACTAATAGAGTGGTGTATCTGACTAATACAGCGGTGTATCTGACTAATACAGTGGTGTATCTGAGTAATACAGCGGTGTATCTGACTAACTGACTAATACAGCGGTGTATCTGACTAATACAGCGGTGTATCTGACTAATACAGTGGTGTATCTGACTAATACAGCGGTGTATCTGACTAATACAGTGGTGTATCTGACTAATACAGTGGTGTATCTGACTAATACAGCGGTGTATCTGACTAATACAGCGGTGTATCTGACTAATACAGTGGTGTATCTGACTAATACAGTGGTGTATCTGACTAATACAGCGGTGTATCTGACTAATACAGTGGTGTATCTGACTAATACAGTGGTGTATCTGACTAATACAGTGGTGTATCTGACTAATAGAGTGGTGTATCTGACTAATACAGCGGTGTATCTGACTAATACAGCGGTGTATCTGAGTAATACAGCGGTGTATCTGACTAACTGACTAATACAGCGGTGTATCTGACTAATACAGCGGTGTATCTGACTAATACAGCGGTGTATCTGACTAATACAGCGGTGTATCTGACTAATACAGCGGTGTATCTGACTAATACAGCGGTATATCTGACTAATACAGCGGTATATCTGACTAATACAGCGGTGTATCTGAGTAATACAGCGGTGTATCTGACTAATACAGCGGTGTATCTGACTAATACAGCGGTGTATCTGACTAATACAGCGGTATATCTGACTAATACAGCGGTGTATCTGACTAATACAGCGGTGTATCTGAGTAATACAGCGGTGTATCTGACTAATACAGCGGTATATCTGAGTAATACAGCGGTGTATCTGACTAATACAGCGGTGTATCTGACTAATACAGTGGTGTATCTGACTAATACAGCGGTGTATCTGACTAATACAGCGGTATATCTGACTAATACAGCGGTGTATCTGACTAATACAGCGGTGTATCTGACTAATACAGCGGTGTATCTGACTAATACAGCGGTGTATCTGACTAATACAGCGGTGTATCTGAGTAATACAGTGGTGTATCTGAGTAATACAGTGGTGTATCTGACTAATACAGCGGTGTATCTGACTAATACAGCGGTGTATCTGACTAATACAGCGGTGTATCTGAGTAATACAGCGGTGTATCTGACTAATACAGCGGTGTATCTGACTAATACAGCGGTGTATCTGAGTAATACAGTGGTGTATCTGACTAATACAGCGGTGTATCTGACTAATACAGCGGTGTATCTGACTAATACAGCGGTGTATCTGACTAATACAGTGGTGTATCTGACTAATACAGCGGTATATCTGAGTAATACAGTGGTGTATCTGAGTAATACAGTCAGTGGTGTATCTGAGTAATACAGCGGTGTATCTGACTAATACAGCGGTGTATCTGACTAATACAGTGGTGTATCTGAGTAATACAGTGGTGTATCTGACTAATACAGCGGTATATCTAATCTGACTAATACAGCGGTGTATCTGACTAATACAGCGGTGTATCTGAGTAATACAGCGGTGTATCTGACTAATACAGCGGTGTATCTGAGTAATACAGTGGTGTATCTGACTAATACAGCGGTGTATCTGACTAATACAGCGGTGTATCTGACTAATACAGCGGTGTATCTGAGTAATACAGTGGTGTATCTGACTAATACAGCGGTGTATCTGACTAATACAGCGGTGTATCTGACTAATACAGCGGTGTATCTGACTAATACAGCGGTGTATCTGACTAATACAGCGGTATATCTGAGTAATACAGCGGTGTATCTGACTAATACAGCGGTGTATCTGACTAATACAGCGGTATATCTGAGTAATACAGCGGTGTATCTGACTAATACAGCGGTATATCTGAGTAATACAGCGGTGTATCTGACTAATACATACCACATGTTCCTGTTGATCCCATTCAGGACAGATATAAAGTCATAAAGCCCTAACCCTATACAGTGAGATCCAGATGAGCAATGATTATGCCAGAGAACAAATTTTATTAAAATGCAAAATTATAGAGATATGCAAATTCATCAAGTAAATATTAAAACTGTAATGGCAAATAAGTTTAAACAAAAATCATATTGTATTGTTTATAATAAATTACAAGGTATTGTATCTAATAGATGAAGATTGTGAGCATCAGAAGATCTCAGCAGAAGAAGAGAAGAAGCCGATCTTCTGAAACTGAACGCTTCATATGCTGTGCACAGACGTATCCCTCTATCCTAACTCCTGTTCCCTCTCTCCGAGGATGAACTCTAGCACTAGCAGGAAACATGCTCTCGGAAGACACGCAGAATCACTTCAGAAACTTGTGTGGTTTAACAGCTTTTAGAGAATATAGCAGAATCCTGCATTATCTCACGCCGGCAGAGATGAACACACACACACACTGATACCCTGTTACGTCACATGATCATTTCTGAAGGAGAATACACAAAGAAGAAGATAACATGTACAGGAGAAATCATGTTCATAAGGCATAATACAGAATTCTTAAAGAAAAGATTCATAAGATACATAAAGAAGGAAAAATTTATAAAAGGAATGAATAAAAGACATTAACAAAAATAATAGAATATTCATTTGAATAAGAATAATTTTGCACACAAACGGAACGATTGGAAAAAATGATCGGCTTTAAGAGAACCAATCAGCTTTTTGGAAAAGTCTTGTGTGTGTATGTGTGTGTATATACATACGTACATTAAAGTTTTTATCATTTATGCTTTCATTTTAGTCAATTTTTATAATTTTCGTTCAAATTAACTTGAAGTATATGAAAAAGTTTTTTTGTTTGTTAACATAAATTTCAAATCAGGAAAATGTGTTTATGTTGTGTTATTAACAGTAATGTATGAATACAGCCAGCTTAATATAAGACTGTAAAGATCTGACAGAATAAACCCATAAAACCATGAGAATAATGATCCACTGTGCCATTTCACTTCATGCAGCTAGTAGATCAAATCATGAATGTTTCATGTTCCACAGTGCTGTATCATATACATGTTAGTGCTCAGCTTCATCAAGACCTTCAGATCTCATATAACAGCACTGTAACTTCATGAAATAGCAGTTCCTCCATATGTGACCCTGGACCACAAAACCAGTCACAGGTCACACAGGTTTGTTTGTGGCAATAGCCAACAATACATTGAATGGGGCAAAATTATCGATTTTTCTTTTATGCCAAAAATCATTAGGATATTAAAGGATTAGTTCACTTTAAAATGATCACTTTGAGCCCATGATTTACTCACCCTGAAGTCATCCTAGGTGTAAATTACTTTCTTCTCTCAGACGAACACAATCAGAGTTATATTAAAAAATGTCCTGGCTCTTTCAAGCTTTAAAATGGCAGTGGATTGCAACCAACAGTTTGAAGCTCAAAAACGTGCATCCATCTATCATAAAAGTGCATCCATCCATCATAAAAGTGCATCTATCCATCATAAAAGTGCATCCATCCATCATAAAAGTGCATCTATCCATCATAAAAGTGCATCTATCCATCATAAAAGTGCATCTATCCATCATAAAAGTACATCTATCCATCATAAAAGTGCATCTATGCATCATAAAAGTACATCTATCCATCATAAAAGTGCATCCATCCATCATAAAAGTACATCTATCATCATAAAAGTGCATCCATCCATCATAAAAGTACATATATCATCATAAAAGTGCATCTATCCATCATAAAAGTGCATCTATCCATCATAAAAGTGCATCTATCCATCATAAAAGTGCATCTATCATCATAAAAGTGCATCTATCCATCATAAAAGTGCATCCATCCATCATAAAAGTGCATCTATCATCATAAAAGTGCATCCATCCATCATAAAAGTGCATCCATCCATCATAAAAGTACATCCATCCATCATAAAAGTACATCTATCCATCATAAAAGTGCATCTATGCATCATAAAAGTACATCTATCCATCATAAAAGTGCATCTATGCATCATAAAAGTACATCTATCCATCATAAAAGTACATCTATCATCATAAAAGTGCATCCATCCATCATAAAAGTACATCTATCATCATAAAAGTGCATCCATCCATCATAAAAGTACATCTATCATCATAAAAGTGCATCCATCCATCATAAAAGTACATCTATCATCATAAAAGTACATCTATCATCATAAAAGTACATCTATCATCATAAAAGTGCATCCATCCATCATAAAAGTACATATATCCATCATAAAAGTGCATCTATCCATCATAAAAGTGCATCTATCCATCATAAAAGTGCATCTATCCATCATAAAAGTGCATCTATCATCATAAAAGTACATCTATCCATCATAAAAGTACATCTATCCATCATAAAAGTGCATCTATCATCATAAAAGTACATCTATCCATCATAAAAGTGCATCTATCCATGATAAAAGTGCATGAGTAATAAGCAGTGCCCTACCAACGCTGTTTACAGTGGAGGTGGGCAGCTGTTGACCTCGACTGGGGATGTCGTCGGACGGTGGAAGGAATACTTCGAGGTGTCAGGTTTGGGGACCACACGATTTAGTCTCTGTTCTTTGCGGATGATGTTGTCGTGCTGGCCCCATCAGACCAGGACCTTCAGCATTCACTGGGACGGTTTGCAGCCGAGTGTGAAGCGGCTGGGATGAGAATCAGCACCTCCAAATCCGAGGCCATGGTTCTCAAGTCGGAAAAGGGTGGCTTGCCCACTTCAGGTTGGTGGAGAGTTCCTGCCTCAAGTGGAGGAGTTCAAGTATCTTGGGGTTTTGTTCACGAGTGAGGGAAGGATGGAACGGGAGATTGACAGACGGATCGGTGCAGCTTCTGCAGTAATGCGGCGGTCGATGTACCGGTCTGTCGTGGCGAAGAAAGAGCTGAGCCGCAAGGCGAAGCTCTCGATTTACCGGTCAATCTACATTCCTACTCTCACCTTTGGTCATGAGCTGTGGGTCATGACCGAAAGGATAAGGTCCCGGTTACAGGCGGCTGACGTGAGCTTTCTCCGCAGGGTGGCTGGGCGATCCCTTAGAGATAGGGTGAGAAGCTCGGTCACTCGGGAGGAGCTCAGAGTAGAGCCGCTGCTCCTCCACATCGAGAGGATCAGCTGAGGTGGCTCGGGCATCTGTTCCGGATGCCTCCTGGACGCCTTCCCGGGTAGGTGTTCCGGGCGCATCCCACCGGGAGGAGACCCCGGGGAAGATCTAGGACACGCTGGAGGGACTATGTCTCCCAGCTGGCCTGGGAACGCCTCGGTGTCCCTCCGGAAGAGCTGGAGGAAGTGTCTAGGGAGAGAGGGAAGTCTAGGCATCTCTGCTTAGACTGCTGCCCCCGCAACCCGGCCCCGGATAAGCGGAAGAAGATGGATGGATGTATTCGTCTGAGAGAAGAATGTCATAAACACCTAGGATGACTTCAGGGAGAGTGAATCATGGGCTTATTCTCATTTTAAAGTGAACTAATCCTTTAAGTAAAGATCATGTTCCATGAAGATATTTAGTAAATTTCCTACCGTAAATATATAAAAAATATATGGATGCAGCAAAAGTGTGAAAATTGACCCTTGTGACTGGTTTTGTGGTCCAGGGTCACATATGGTCTTTGTTTATTTTCACGAGTCACGTGATCACACACAGCCCAATCTCTAACGCAAGTGTTTGTGTGGTGAGCAGGTTACTATGGCAACCCCCTGAACAAGTACATCCGTCACTACGAGGGTCTGTCGTACGACCCAGATCAGCTTCAGGACCGGCACCAGCGGGCCAGGAGAGCGCTCACACACTCGGAGCGCGAGCTGGAGCTGCAGTTCCACGCACACGGCAGGTGAGACACACACACACACACACCGATCTGTACACACACACGACAGGTGAGACACACACACACACCGATCCGTACACGCACACGGCAGGTGAGACACACACACACACACACACACCGATCCGTACACACACACGACAGGTGAGACACACACACACACCGATCCGTACACACACACGGCAGGTGAGACACACACACACACACACACACACACACACACACCGATCCGTACACACACACGACAGGTGAGACACACACACACACACACACACACACACACCGATCCGTACACACACACGACAGGTGAGACACACACACACACCGATCCATACACACACACGGCAGGTGAGACACACACACACACACACACACACACACCGATCCGTACACACACACGGCAGGTGAGACACACACACACACCGATCCGTACACACACACGGCAGGTGAGACACACACACACACACATACACACACACACACACCGATCCGTACACACACACGACAGGTGAGACACACACACACACACACACACCGATCCGTACACACACACGACAGGTGAGACACACACACAGGTGAGATATAAACACACAGATGAGACACGCACACGGCAGGTACAGTACACGCCCCTCCCTGATGAACATCTGATGTGTGTATAAACATTTAAATTCCACATAAGGCCGGTTTTATATTAAAGGAACATATCATGATAATCTGAGTTTCTCCGTGTGTAAGTGCTATAATCGGGTCCTGGTGACAACCCAGAAAACCTGAAAAGTGAAACCCAGTAACTTTGTTCTAGTGAGCCTTTCTCTGCACGCATGTTATAAAATAAGCCGATCAGATTTCGCTCTCCTTCTGACGTATGAAGAGGATCTTATTATAATATTCCCGGCCCTTAATCTGCACGTTTACACACACCAGCCGACATTTGGTTCCACAAGCGACAACAGAGACCAGTTCTAACGCAATGATAAAGATCCAGCAAAGCCTGAAACTGTTCTGTGGTTGAGCACAGACGAGCACTGAACACTATTGACCAGAACATGTCACCGCTGTCTTATAAACACCTCAGGAACTGTGGACACTTGTGGAGAAGTTAAACATGATGATGAGATGATCAGTGTAACTCCACAACAACAACAGAAATGTCTCCACTAACATTCAGAAACTCTTCCTGAGTCTCTCCGTAAGGCTGAACTCGCTACTGGTTATTCTGGGATTCTGGATGAGTGAGATTGGCCTGTTTTGTTATTGCCGGAGTTTCTGTTGTGTGAAGGCTCCACCCTCTTCTGAACGGAGGCGGAGCTAAAGCTCATTTGCATTTAAAGGGACACACACACAAAACGGTGCAAATTTGACAAGCCACTCTCAACATTTAAAGCTTTTTTTCTGTGTAACGTCTCTCTCCTGTAATGTGAGTCTCGATCTGTTCGTCTTGCTGTTTCTGCCACTGAAAACATTTGTAAAATTGCAGTCATGTTTGAAATGTGTGTTTTCCACCTGGCAGACATTTCAACCTGCGGATGAAGCGAGACACACGGCTGTTCTCAGAAGACTTTAAACTGGAGATGACTGGAGGAGAACTGGAGTACGACACCTCACACATCTACACTGGAGAGATCTACGGTCAGCACACACACACACACACACACACACACACACACACACACACACACACACACCGATCCATACACACACACGGCAGGTGAGACACACACACACACAGGTGAGACACACACACAGGTGAGATCTCTACACTGGAGAGATCTACGGTCAGCGCGCACACACACAGACACACACACACACACACACACCTACACTGGAGAGATCTACGGTCAGCACACACACACACACACACACACACACACACACACACATCTACACTGGAGAGATCTACGGTCAGCACACACACACACACACACTGACTGAGGCGTGTGTGTGTGTTCCTCAGGAGAGCAGGGCACGCTGACGCACGGCTCGGTTGTGGACGGGAGGTTCGAGGGCTTCATCCAGACTCACAGAGGCACGTATTACGTGGAGCCGGCCGAGAGATACTTGCAGGACAAGAACGTGCCGTTCCACTCCGTCATCTACCATGAGGACGACATCCGTGAGTCTCTCACACACACTCTCACACACACTCCCTCATCTACCATGAGGACGACATCCGTGAGTCTCTCTCTCACACACACACACACACACACACACACACACACACTGAGGCGTATGTGTTCAGCACAGAAGTGTTAGCCTGTCTTCATCTGAATTATAGGAGAAACTGGTTCTATTTTCATCTTCTGGGTTTAAAATCTTGACGTTTCCTCATTCTAGAGCTACTGACTCATCAGTGTCTCATGAATATTCATGTGCCTGCGTGTCCTCATCCAATGAGAAGAGGCGTCTGTGATTAGTCCTGTTGATAAGTGTGCAGTCATGGATCGCAAAAGAGTGTTTATTTCTGCATGATCCATCCGTAGCGTCTGCAGCGCTGGGCTAACCCTAACCCCCCATCCCCCCCCACAACCCTAACCCACCTCAACACATCAGCCTCAAGAGTTGCTCAATCTGCAACAGCAGTGTCCAGGGCTCTACGCTAACTTTTTTCCCAAGGAGTACATGTGCTCCTAAATGTGCTCTCTTCCTGTCCTCAGTGTCGACTGATTTGGTCGTAACTTCAGTTTCTGCACTTGGTCTTTTGGTGAGACCTAAACATTGTTAATAAAATTTTGATACTCATTTGCAAGTATTGATAGTGTGCGGGAGTTCCTTGTTTTGTTTTTTTGCACTTGGTCTTTTGAGATAATAGGCTTCATACTGTGTTGCGTATCTCGCTCACTAAGTGTTTACTTGACATTTTTTTATGGTGTAGGGGCCTGTTTACACCTGGTCACTTCATGCGTTTTTACTGATCAAAACGATTCCATTTACACCTAGTCACATACAGTAAGTGTGGTTTCGCAAAACTGATATAAATCGGATCTTCTATTCCCGTGCTATATGCAGATTTAATGTAGGCCTATGCAGAGTTCACGTCACCAAAAGCTACAGATATGAGCTGCATTTTATTGATCATAAGCTCATTTCAAAATCAGCGATAGGAGAGAGCGACAGCAGCACTGTAGCCTAATATCATTTCATTTCTTTACTATTAATGAATATGATTGTGTGTTGAGCATCTACGACTTACTTTCACTTTCATTTGCGGCAGTTTGCGCGTTGGCTTGATGAATAGATCGCTCATCTGTCGTGATGCGTGTTGCAGTAGCGTCGTCATATCTGGCTATAACATGACATATAGCCAATAACACGCTCTCACACGTTTATTTTTAGCACCGGTGGGGAGATTCACTTGACTCTCACTTAAAATCCAGCAGTTCCCGCACATTCCCACACTATTTCAGTGATTGGCTCATTGGTTGCGAATCGTCGCTCTCATTTGAATAAAGTTAAGCGCGTCATCATGTTATGTTCACATCGCGCAGTTGCGAACCCGTCCTCTTGCTTGCTTTCCATGTGAAATCAATGGTATGCTTCGCTTCACCGCGCTGTTGTTCATTGTATTGAGAACAGGCCGTCACTCGCGCACTGTGCTCGTAAATTATTTTTCAAGCTCGCACATAACTATTTTAGGCGCAAATGCGAGTGAATTACTCGCACTGTAGAGCCCTGGTGTCTTTACATGCAGGACGAAACCCTGCGGATGACCCTTAACCCTAACCCTTATCCCTAACCCACCCCAACACATCAGCCTCAAGAGTTGCTCAATCTGCAACTGCAGTGTCTTTACATGCAGGACGAAACACTGCGGATGACCCTTAACCCTAACCCTAACCCAACAGCAGTATCTTTACATGCAGAACGAAACACTGCGGATGACCCTTAACCCTAACCTTAACCCAAGTGCGATTCATTTTAAAAGGTGTAAAATGTTGCATCTTTCTGCCTTGAAATGCTTGAAATGTTTGAAAAGCTTGATCCCAGCTAGTGTTTCTGATGAACATGTTTTTGAAAGTAAAGTATCCTGAACTAGTGACGTCACCAACTCAAGTCAGCTTCAGTAGTGTGAGAACGTTTAATAAATCAGTGGGATCTACTTCAGTTTCGTTGCTTCAGAAGGTTTGTCATAGTTAGTGCTTTAAGATGAACAAAAATAAAGACTTGCTGATTGATTGATTGATTGATTGTCCCTGTTTACAATAATAATAATAAATATACACTCCTGAACAAAATCCCAAGACCGGGGAAACATTACAAGCATTCGCATTCGTGCCGGTGGATCCGCTGGTGTAATTACTGCTTCAAGACAGAAGCAATTTATTGAAGACTGCATTTAAACTCAGACAGGCTGTTCATCAGCTGATCAAGATGATAAATAAATAGATTGCAACCCGGTGACGATCCACCGGCACGAATACGAATGCCTGTAATGTTTCCCCTGGTCTTGGGATTTTGTTCAGGAGTGTGTTTGTGTTTATTTTTTGAGACCCACAAGATCCTTGTTGTTTTTTGTTCCGGACAGATACTCCTGTTTTACAGAGCCAACCCTGAATACATTTGAGAGCTTTTATCTAAAACCAATTTTAAAAACCTTTAAAGTTTTTAACTTGTTTCTCGCCTTGAAAGTAGCCATGGAAACCGGCATGACGTTGAAACCTCAACCAGCCAACAGTACTCCTGACTCTGTCCCCTAAAACACTCCTGTTGATCACACGTCTCTCTGCAATGCCTGATTCTGATTGGTCGATCGTGCATTCAGCAGTCACATGACCCTTAACTTGATTGGTTCTCAGCTGTGCTCATGGATGTGTTTTGTGCTGATCTGTGTCTGTCAGATTATCCTCATAAGTACGGGCCGGAGGGCGGCTGTGCGGACTCGTCAGTGTTCGAGCGGATGAAGAGATATCAGGAGGACCCGCTGAAGGTCAGACCCTCCAGAGCTGAACTCTTTACTGACACAAACACTCTTAAGCGCTCGCATCCTCACACATTCACGGTTTTGAAGTTTACACGGAGATGATCACGTTTTTCAAACATTGTCAAAACTTGCACCTTGGAACCTGTTTCAAAGTTAGGGTTCTCGAGCTCCAAACACTGCTGTCCTGCGAATGATCGGCCGGAACGCATGAAAAGTTTCTGTTTTCTGTGAAAGCGTGTGTCGTGTTAGCGGCCCTTAAGTTAATAACTAATGACCTTTACATCGGAAGTGAATCAATCAAAACTAACTTTATCTGGACAATAACTTTATTCTTGATCTGCTGTAAAGCCTAAACAATCTCTGTTACTGTAATCTCCTATTATCACTGTAAAGCTGCTGTGAAACATCTATATTGGTAAAGCGCTGTATAAATGAAGGTGAGTTGACTCTGTCTCTGCAGGAGAAGTCGTCAGCGCAGGATCAGGCGTTACTGAGGAAGAGGAGGATGACTCAGGTGGAGAAGAACACCTGCCAGCTCTTCATCCAGACCGATCACCTGTTCTACAAATATTACAAGACCAGAGAGGCCGTCATCGCTCAGGTACAGCTGGTCTGTCCTCAGAGATGAAGAAGAGGGTGATGGTGGTCATGATAGTGATAGTGGGGATGAAGATGTTCTGTGTGTCTCCTCAGATCTCCAGTCATGTGAAGGCCATCGACGCCATCTACCAGGGCACAGACTTCATGGGCATCCGCAACATCAGCTTCATGGTCAAGAGGATCCGGGTCAGTCACACGCTCGACACACGCAACAGTTCAGCACGCTGGACACATGCGACACACTCAACACGCTCAACACACTCAACGCGCTCAACACACTAGACGCTCAACGCGCTCAACACACTAGACGCTCTCAACACACTAGACGCTCAACGCACTCGACACGCTCAACACACTCGACACGCTCAACACACTCAACGTGCTCAACACACTCGACACGCTCAACACACTCAACGTGCTCAACACACTCGACACGCTCAACACTAGACGCTCAACGCGCTCAACACACTAGACGCTCAACGCGCTCAACACACTAGACGCTCTCAACACACTAGACGCTCAACGCACTCGACACGCTCAACACACTCGACACGCTCAACACACTCAACGTGCTCAACACACTCGACACGCTCAACACTAGACGCTCAACGTGCTCAACACACTCGACACGCTCAACACACTCAACATGCTCAACACACTCGACGCGCTCAATACACTAGCCGCTCAACACGCTCAATACACTAGACGCTCAACGCTCTCAACACACTAGACGCTCTCAACACACTAGACGCTCAACACACTCGACACGCTCAACACACTCGACACGCTCAACACACTCAACGTGCTCAACACACTCGACACGCTCAACACTAGACGCTCAACGTGCTCAACACACTCGACACGCTCAACACACTCAACATGCTCAACACACTCGACACGCTCAACACACTAGACGCTCAACGCGCTCAACACACTAGACGCTCTCAACACACTAGACGCTCAACACACTCGACACGCTCAACACACTCGACACGCTCAACACACTCAACGTGCTCAACACACTCGACACGCTCAACACTAGACGCTCAACGTGCTCAACACACTCGACACGCTCAACACACTCAACATGCTCAACACACTCGACGCGCTCAATACACTAGCCGCTCAACACGCTCAATACACTAGACGCTCAACGCTCTCAACTCACTCGACAAGCTCAACACACTGGACACTCTCGCCGCGCTCAACACACTAGACGCTCAACACACTAGACACTCTCGCCGCGCTCAACACACTAGACACTCTCGCCGCGCTCAACACACTAGACGCTCAACACACTGGACACTCTCGCCGCGCTCAACACACTAGACGCTCAACACACTAGACACTCTCGCCGCGCTCAACACACTAGACGCTCAAAACACACTAGACACTCTCGCCGCGCTCAACACACTAGACGCTCAACACACTAGACACTCTCGCCGCGCTCAACACACTAGACGCTCAAAACACACTAGACACTCTCGACGCGCTCAACACACTCGACACGTCAACACACTCAATGAAAAATATTTTCCGGGTGAAAATGACCCGAGGGAAGGATGGGGAGGGAACCTGTAGTAGAAGCTGGTTCTGACTGGTTCTGACTGTTTTTTTGCGCTGCTGGTCTCAGATAAACACCACCAGTGACGAGCGGGACCGGACGAACCCGTTCCGCTTCGCTAACATCGGCGTGGAGAAGTTCCTGGAGCTGAACTCAGAGCAGAACCACGACGACTACTGCCTGGCCTACGTGTTCACGGACCGGGACTTCGACGACGGGGTTCTGGGTCTGGCCTGGGTCGGGGCTCCCGCCGGTAAACCAGCGCTTCTGCAGGAGAACCCTGAGTGAGTGTGTGTGTATGTGTGTGTGTGTGCTGATGTGTGTGTGTGTGTGTGTGTCCTCAGGGAGTTCTGGAGGCATCTGTGAGAAGAGTAAGCTGTATTCCGACGGGAAGAAGAAGTCTCTGAACACCGGGATCATCACGGTGCAGAACTACGCCTCACACGTGCCTCCCAAAGTCTCACACATCACATTCGCACACGAGGTGGGACACAACTTCGGCTCGCCGGTGAGTGGATGCACACACGTGACCGACACACGCCTGACTGGATACATGTGGCTCGTGATCTGACAGCGTGACGACAACATTAGTGTTGTGGACTAACGTCTCAGTTTTAGTTATGATGATGATGGTGAATATTAGGGCTGCACAATTAATTGAATTATGGACGCCTCGATTACGGAATCGTTCAAAGCCGCAATAAAAATCAAAATTCTTGCATTACACGTACACGTGTGTTTAAGAATAGTGTTTAAGAGGTGTGTTTAGAGCATGTCACGTTGTGAGAGGCGAATCACGACTGCTTCAGAGATCCAGCACAACAGGAACTAGCAGAGGCGTAAGTGTGCGCTGAACTAGAGTTGAGTTTGAGTCTCTAACCTCAGAGGAACGGACTTTCCTGTCAGCCGCTATACTGCGCTAGTAGCGAAACTCTTCAACTGCACATGCTAATGCGGCGGCGCACTGTTTATCGCTCCACTATTTATAAAGCGCAAAAGAAACTACGAGCATGAAACGTTGTTACGTTGTACATTAGTAAGTCAGGAAATAACAGTAAAATACCAATAAATCCCGTTACCCATCCCGTTACTACCCGTTTCGCTGAGAGGAATTAGCATGCAGGGATAATCTTCATTATTCATCAGGAGCCGTTTCCATGTTTCATTAAAAGTTATAGTATTGTGTATTCATTGTTGTTCCCATAACCAATAAAAAGAAAAATCAATAATTAATAAATCCTTAAAGTGGGTGGGGCTTGTTGGCCGTGGGTGAATGTGGGTCCTATGGCCAGACGAGTTGAGAACCTCTGGTATAAAGCCATTCAAAACATCATTTAATGAAAATTGTGATAATCGTAATTAATAAACGCAATTACAAATTCAAGGGAATAATCGTCATTTATGATTTTTTGTCATAATCGTGCAGCCCTAGTGATGATGGTGATGATGATCTTCTTCCCTCAGCATGACTCTGGGTCGGAGTGCACTCCGGGCGAGTCCAAGAGCCAGGATAAGAAGGAGCGGGGGAACTACATCATGTACGCCCGCGCCACATCCGGAGACAAGCTGAACAACAACAAGTTCTCCGTGTGCAGCATCAAGAACATCAGCCAGGTGCTGGAGAAGAAGAGGGGCAGCTGCTTCGTGGGTGAGCCAATCAGAACCACTGATGGAACGAGTCCTGCAGGTCTGAGCGCAGCTGATGTTGTGTGTGTGTGTGTCCGTGTGTGTGTGTCTCTGTGCGCGCGTGCATGTGTGTGTGTGTGTGTCGTGTGTGTGTGTGTGTGTGTGTGTGTGTGCGTGTCGTGTGTGTGTGTGTGTGTGTGTGTGTGCACATGCATGTGTGTGTGTGTGTGTGTGGCAGAGTCCGGGCAGCCGATCTGTGGGAACGGGCTGGTGGAGCCGGGTGAGGAGTGTGACTGTGGATACAGTGACCAGTGTAAAGACGACTGCTGCTACGATGCTAATCAACCCGACAACAGGAAGTGCAAACTCAAACCCAACAAAGTCTGCAGGTACAAACACTGGGCCGAGTCACATTTCCCCTCAGTCCCTTTACTGTGATTCTCCAGACAGTTTCTCGTTACTCTTAGTGATTCTCATTCATAATGTCATGAGTGTAAAATAACTCTCCTGTTCTTTACACTTAACAGAGTAAAGTGTGCTTAATTTACATCACAACGGTCACAGTGCAGAAATGTTCACTCTTAAAGGGATAGTTCACTCAAAAATGAAAATTGTGTCATCACTTACTCAACCTCGTGTTGTTCTAAACCTGTATGGGTTTCTCTGTTCTGTTGAACACAAAAGAAGATATTTTGAAGAATGTCGGTAACCAAACAGTTGATGTGTCCATTGACTTCCATAGTATTTATTTTTCCTACTATGGAAGTCAATGCACACATCAACTGTTTGGTTACCGACATTCTTCAAAATATCTTCTTTTGTGTTCAACAGAACAGAGAAACCCATACAGGTTTAGAACAACACAAGGTTGAGTATAGGGGTGGGCGATATGGCAAAAATATCATATCACGATTTTTTTCAGGAAAATCACGATTAACGATTTTATCACGATTCTTTTTATGTTTGTTTATGTTACTATTTTGTGACTTAGCATTACAGCCAATCTAATGTCCATATTTTAAAAACAAAGCCTTAGGTAAAAAAAAATTAAATAAAAAAAAATGGCAGACAGGGGCGAAGATAAATATATTTGTCATTATTTTCTTTGTTATTAAATATTAAGATATTGCTTTACGTTTTCAGCTACAGTAGGTGTATTTAACAGTAGCATTGAAGAAAGTAATTAAATGAACAAATATGAAAATAAAACAAAACAGACTACACTGTATAAATTATACATTGATACTTATTAAAGCTACTATTAAAGTTATCAGTCAAGAGCAGTGAGTGATTTTCTCTTTGCATTTTGTTGTTTTATTCAAATTATCATAAATTCAAATTATCATAATTTACTCTCTCAAGTTGTTTTAAACTCGAATAAGTTTCTTTCTTCTGTTGAAAATAAAAGTTATTTGGAAGAATGTGGGTAACCAAACAGTTGATATACTCCAGTGACTACCATAGTATATTTTTCTCCTATGGAAGTCAATGGGGACCAGCTATACTGTTAACCCTAACCCAAAATATTAATATTAGAAAAATATTAGAAACTATTAGAAGGAAATTAAAACAGGTTTGGAACAACATTAGAGTGCGTAAATGATGAGATAATTTTTTTTTTGGGGTGAACTATCCCTCTAAGGACAAGCGGCAGCGTGTTTACTATTGCTACTGTCTCTTTAAGAGCTGCGCGCGACGCGTCTAATATACACGCATTTGACAAGCAGATTTTCTCTCAATTTTCTCAAGTTTGCTTTCACTTTAGACATAACTGACTTTGTTTATGTAAACCTTTGTGTGTATTTAACAGTATAAGCACAATAAGACTCGAAAGATAACTTAGTCCAGTATCCAGGCACTGGTAGACAGGCTTTTAGTGCATGTGAGCTTCACATGTACGCGCTGAGAAACGCACACGTTAGAACAGCGCATCAGCACGCGAATTAAATGTTTAACCGACAAGGCATTAAAGCACATGCAAATTGTGAACTTTTGTGAACTGCAGTCCCGTTCCGCTGCGTTAACATTTTATGTGAATATACGTCGCGTTGTTCAGTATGTTGGGACAGAGGCGCCAGAACAGATATAATGCACGATTCTGCGATATTTCTTCAAAAGCAGATCGTGGAGACATTTTAATCGTCCACGATCAAAAATCGTCATATCGCACACCCCTAGTTGAGTAAGTGATGATACAATTTTCATTTTTGAGTGAACTATCCCTTTAAGGCTTATCCCTCAAAGTCATGTGATTTCTGTAAACAAGGCTTAACTGGGATGCCGTAGTTTCAAAGGAGCTTCCAAAGGGTCTCTCGATCCAAGCTGTCAAATGTCTTCTCATAAGCCGCTTTCCGACCAAGTAGTTACAGGAACTTAGTTATAGGAACTGTCCACTTCTAAACAGTTCTATGAACTACTCTCCCCCAAACTCGGTTTTGCTGTTTGCGTTCGCACTGGCCAAGTGGCCACAGGAACTGGTAGGAGGGGTAAGGGAGTGACGCAAGCACGGCGACTTTTATTTTGACGGAGCGACAGACTTTTATTTTGACGGCGCTGAGAACGCCAGAGCAAACAATGCTCGCATTCTCTGTGTTCATTAGTTAGTGATCTGTCTAATAGTACTGTTTAACATGTCATTAGATAGAATTGTTATAGAAAGTACACAGTATATGAAAAAAAAGTTATTAGCCTATGCCGTGTGGTTGATGTCCAGTGTTGCTAGCTGAGCAGAAATACATAATCATGTTTGACTTGGTCCCCTCAAAGTTGCGTTGGATTTTCTCTTCAGCATAAAGGTTTAGAGGCCCATCTATCACTGTTTTCCATGTTTGTATCTAGTTTCTGGAGTAAATATATAGGCTATAATCTGTGTGTTTACATATAGCTGTTTTAAAAATGGCAGGTGCTGGTGTTTTGCGTGTGTTCGGTCATCAGCGTACACTAACGTCACGAGTAGTTCCTATAGTGCTGGTTTAGACCCTACTCTGAAGTAGGAACTAAATTAGTTCCTCCAAATGGAGTTCCTAGAACTAAAGTCGTTCCTAGTCGGCGTGTTCGCACCGCAGGAACATACGGGTACTTTAGCCAATAGTTCTAGGAACTGTGAAAAGGTTCCTCCGGTCGGAAAGCGGCTATAGTCGACAAAGTTGATAAACGGGGGAATTCCACTCGAGGGACTGTTCGGCTATGATGCGGAGTGTTGCGATCTGGTCTGTGCATGATCTATTCTGCCGGAAGCCTGCTTGTTGATCTCGAAGCTGTGTGTCAGCAATGCCTTTCATTCTCTCCATGAGGGTCCGATTGAAAACCTTCCCTGGTACAGACAGAGGTGTTATGCCTCTGTAGTTGGCACGATTGCCGAGGTCACCTTTTTTAGGGATCTTTATCAGGTATCCCTCTTTCCAGTTTGTCGGAATCCCCTCTTCTTCCCAGATCATCTCAAAGAGAGGTTAGGTCTCCACTGATGCATCCAAGTCTGCTTTCAGGGCCTCTGCTGGAATGTCATCAGGTCCAGTCCCAGGTCCGCATTCTTCAACCGAGTGATGGCTTTCCTGATTTCCCCTCTGGCTGGCTTGGCACAGTTGATGGGTAGGTCTGAGATGGCTGGGTCAATATTTGGTGGATTCGGTGGAGCTGGTCTATTCAAGAGTTCCACCTCTTCATCTGCTCCACCTCTTCATCTGCTGCACCTCTTCATCTGCTCCACCTCTTCATCTGCTCCACCTCTTCATCTGCTGCACCTCTTCATCTGCTCCACCTCTTCATCTGCTGCACCTCTTCATCTGCTCCACCTCTTCATCTGCTCCACCTCTTCATCTGTTCCACCTCTTCATCTGCTCCACCTCTTCATCTGCTCCACCTCTTCATCTGCTGCACCTCTTCATCTGCTCCACCTCTTCATCTGCTGCACCTCTTCATCTGTTCCACCTCTTCATCTGCTGCACCTCTTCATCTGCTGCACCTCTTCATCTGCTGCACCTCTTCATCTGCTCCACCTCTTCATCTGCTCCACCTCTTCATCTGCTCCACCTCTTCATCTGCTCCACCTCTTCATCTGTTCCACCTCTTCATCTGTTCCACCTCTTCATCTGCTCCACCTCTTCATCTGCTGCACCTCTTCATCTGCTGCACCTCTTCATCTGCTCCACCTCTTCATCTGCTGCACCTCTTCATCTGTTCCACCTCTTCATCTGCTGCACCTCTTCATCTGTTCCACCTCTTCATCTGCTCCACCTCTTCATCTGCTGCACCTCTTCATCTGCTGCACCTCTTCATCTGCTCCACCTCTTCATCTGTTCCACCTCTTCATCTGCTGCACCTCTTCATCTGCTCCACCTCTTCATCTGCTGCACCTCTTCATCTGCTCCACCTCTTCATCTGCTGCACCTCTTCATCTGCTCCACCTCTTCATCTGCTGCACCTCTTCATCTGCTCCACCTCTTCATCTGTTCCACCTCTTCATCTGCTGCACCTCTTCATCTGCTCCACCTCTTTATCTGCTGCACCTCTTCATCTGCTGCACCTCTTCATCTGCTCCACCTCTTCATCTGCTGCACCTCTTCATCTGCTCCACTTCTTCATCTGTTCCACCTCTTCATCTGCTCCACCTCTTCATCTGCTCCACCTCTTCATCTGCTCCACCTCTTCATCTGCTCCACCTCTTCATCTGCTGCACCTCTTCATCTGCTCCACCTCTTCATCTGCTGCACCTCTTCATCTGCTCCACCTCTTCATCTGCTGCACCTCTTCATCTGCTGCACCTCTTCATCTGCTCCACCTCTTCATCTGCTGCACCTCTTCATCTGCTCCACCTCTTCATCTGCTGCACCTCTTCATCTGCTGCACCTCTTCATCTGCTCCACCTCTTCATCTGCTCCACCTCTTCATCTGCTCCACCTCTTCATCTGCTCCACCTCTTCATCTGCTGCACCTCTTCATCTGCTCCACCTCTTCATCTGCTGCACCTCTTCATCTGCTCCACCTCTTCATCTGCTCCACCTCTTCATCTGCTGCTCGATCTCTTTGATGGTCTTTCCCTGTTTGTCCTCTCTGCTTCAGCTGCCAGTCTACTCACACAGTCTTCCTTATCCTTCTTGATGCTCCTCTTCACGGCTTTGTTTTCTTTTGCATTTAATCTATTTGAGCCTGGGCTTTTGCGGCTCTAGTCCTACTGCTATTGACTGCTGCTTTCTTCTTCTTCCTATCCTCCATCTTGGTCAAGCTCTCCACTGAAATCCACTCTTTATGGCATACTGATCTGAGTGCCTCTTTTACTGGCTGCCATCTACTGAGTATTTTGTCTTCTTCGTTTAGTCCTTGCAGTACTTCAGACCTGTTCCTAAGCATCAGTCCGAACTCTGCTCTAGTTTTGGGGTCCTTCAGAAGGTTGATGTTATATTTCACTCTTTTATTAGCCATGGCTGTCCAGTTCTTCAATTTCAGCTTCATTCTGGCCACCACCAGGTTCAGACACCACATCTGCTCCTCTTCTAACTCTAACATCCTTCAGGGATCTCCTAAACTCTGTGCTTATACAGATGTGATCTATCTGGTTCTCTATCTTGCTGTTTGGACGTGCCAGTTATGATTACCCAGGTGCTCTTGTGGATCCGTTTGTGGGGAAAGATGTTCCTCCAATTACCAGGTTGTTGATTGCACACATGTCTGCAAATCTCTCTCCATCCTCATCCATAGGTCCCCATGACCTGCTCATATCCTGTGTTATCGGATCCAATCTTGGCATTGAAGTCACCCAAAATGATAGTGATGTCTCGGTCTGGGAAGGTTCCCAGGATTTTCTGTAGAACGGGTCTTTATCCTGCTCTTCACTGTCATTGCTCGGAGTGTAGTTTACATTGATTTTCTTTGTCTTGCTCCCGAATGATGCTATAATTATTCTTGAGCCATGCGTCTGCCAACCAGTCAGTGACCTCTGTGTCATGAAGCCTACTCCCTGTGTGTGCATCGCTGTGTGCCCAGAGTCCAGTAGCAGCTCCCCTGTCCTCAGGCGCCTCTGCCCCGACTGGGTCCATATTGTTTCACCTATGGGTTAGCCTAGCAGGGTCAGGTTGTTGTTCCTCATCTCTGCTGCAGCCTGTGAGGTCTTGCCTGGCTCGTACACTCCACGTACCGATATTTATACTCCTGTTCGAAAGAAGGGAAGTCGGCCTGGTGGCTTCCTTACGTCTTTCCCCACCTTACGTCAAGCGTCTTCGAATTGAAGAACCTTCCTCGCCCAGGACAAAGATCTCTGTTTTATCTGTTGTTGACGTTTCTGTAGCAAGCTTGTTTTCAAGGTGTGGGGTTGCCCAACTCTCCTCCTCTATCCTGACTCGAGACGGGCAGCTAGATCTCAGAGACCCGACTGGTGGAGTTACACAGCCTTTCACCACAGAAATAATTATGGAGACCAGAGATATTGGTTTCAGATTTAAACTGTTTTAAAAATCATACCTGTTTTTATCTCATAATCCAACAGTGAACAAAACAATAGTCACAAAATGGCCGCCGCTGCGTTTGTATGAAAGAGAGAGAGAGAGCGAGTCCACGATACTGGATGGCATAATTAAATAACTGTACACAAAATATTGATTCGACTGAGTTTTAACACTTTATTAGCTCACAAGACGCAAAACCTCCACAAAGAAAACCCGTTCCTAGCACTGCTGACTTCAGGGACCCGGATGAGCCTGTGTTTCTGTTCTCAGCGGTGGCTATCTGGGAATAGGGTCAGGTGTAATATCTAATGTTAACCAATAGGGCCTTATTGTAAAGTGTTACCCATTTTCTTCCCCAGCCTACATGAACTTGTGCAGCATGATCTGATTGGGTTGATAAAGGTTATTGTTTCCCACTTGCATGCCCTTGAATCAAATCAGAAGAGAACAGTGTTTCTTTAGTTTCAGGTGTTGGTTCCCTGTTCTCTCAGTCATGAATGTTGTGCTGTCAGCCCGAGTCAGGGGTCATGAGTGTGTGTGTGTTCTGCTGTCAGCCCGAGTCAGGGCCCGTGCTGCACGGGTGAGTGCGGTTATAAGAGCCGGAACGAGAAGTGTCGAGAGGAGTCCGAGTGCGCTCACCAGGGCATGTGCAGCGGAGCCTCGGCCCAGTGTCCCACATCAGAGCCCAAGGCCAACTTCACCGCCTGCCACGGGGACACACAAGTGTGCCTCAACGGGGTGAGTGTGAGAGACACACACACACACACACACACACACATCAGAGCCCAAGGCCAACTTCACCGCCTGCCACGGGGACACACAGGTGTGCCTCAACGGGGTGAGTGTGAGAGACACACACACACACACACACACACACATCAGAGCCCAAGGCCAACTTCACCACCTGCCACGGGGGGGACACACAGGTGTGCCTCAACGGGGGGTGAGTGTGAGAGACACACACACACACACACTCTCACACACACACACATGCGCATGTGTTCACACCAGTCACGTCTGAGCCTCTCTCTCTCTCTCTCTCTCTCTCTCTCTGTGTGTTTGTGTAGGGCTGCTCGGGCTCCATCTGTGAGAAGTATGGTCTGGAGGTGTGCACCTGTGCTAGTGTGGACGGCACTGACGAGACCGAGCTCTGCCACGTCTGCTGCATGGAGAAAAGTCAGTGTTACACACTATTGTTAAGGCCATTGGCCCATTGCACACTGAGTCCGAAATTTTCGTATGCGTTTTTTCGTGTTCGTCAGCCTTAAAATTCGTCACGCACAGAAACCTTGCACACTGAGCCCGATGCGTATTTATTAAACCTTTGCGGGAAAAAACGCAAAAAAATACAAAATGGATTCGTCAAGCAGTGAGGATGATTTTGTTGCCCTCTTTCTTCTTAAAAAGAGAAAAAGAAAGAGGAAATATTGGGGCCATCCAATCCTGAGATTGCGCCGAGAGGAAGGAGAGTTTCACCTCCTTATCAAGGAGTTGCGAAATTATCTCGAGCGATTCAAAATTTACCTCAGAATGTCAGTGGAACAGTTTGATGCTTTGCTAGCGATACTGGAGCCACATATTAAAAAGACAGACAGACACACACACACACACACACACACACACGGCCGGTGGAAGCGCTGGGCAGACAGAACAGCTGTAACGTTATAGCCTACAGGTTATATTTTATACCCAAATAATACATGATTAGTAATCGAATTGGCTGCTCAATCACACCTTAATCGATCCGAAATTTCGATCTGATTGAAAGGGGAGGGTTTTGTCGTTCGCTTGTACGGTGGCTCTGAATTGTCAAAAAACCTCTCAAAATACTGGCTGTGGATGCGAAAAACGCAGAAAATCGAACCCGATCCGAATTTTTTTATAACGGACGAAAGTTTCGTAGACAGTGTGCAAGCATGATTGACATAATGTGAGGTCGAATTTTTTTTTTAACGTGCGAAAATTTCGGATGCGAATTTCGGACTCAGTGTGCAATGGCCATTACAGTGTTACAGTTTACAGTTATCCATCTCAGAGTCGCTTTATTTACATCAATGTAAAAACACTGACACAATGATGAACAAGTAACAATAATATTCGCAATAATCGTTTTACTGATTAAGTAAACCTAATTTATTCATTTATCTTTGTAAAGAAACCTCTTTGCTTAACTGACAACTACATCACTTCCTGTCGGCCACCGTAACTTCTGTTGGGTGTAATTTGCAACCTCACCACTAGATGCTGCTCAAATGTACACACTTCACCTTTAACACAAGGCATAGTTTAATAATAGATTATGATGTCATGAATAACAGCAGTGTATTACAGAGGCCGTCTCTGATCACCTCTGATGAGTAAATCATGCTGACAAGTTCAGATTTCTGCAGTATTATCCAGAAATGTGTGCATTGATTTTTAATCAAGTTCATTTGTGTTTTCAGCACACACACATGAGAATATTTACTGCCTTTTTAATGCAATTATTAAATGAAACGCAAGATGGCGCCAGTTGTGTTTGTATGAAATGAGATCGTGTAAAAATATCTGATTACTAAATGCCACATTTGGCCAATCAGAATCACATCATAAACGGCATTAATGATCCTGCTTAATCTAGAGATGATGTCATTCTCCTGTTCATAACAGACATGTGCTTTAATCAGTCAATATTCTGTCAAGTGAAATACAAACCTACATTAAATATTCAGTTTCTTTTAAATCATAATTTATATGTTTATTAATTTTAAATGTCCATTTAATTATTCTTGGTTTATTTAATGTCAGTTGGTGTTTAACAAACAGTAATGCTTCATTTTACAGTGGCCCTGTTACACATCTGACATCATCTTACATAATAACAGTAAATTATGCATAATTGCAATCAAACCAAACCATAAATAAAAGTACAGTTGTGTCTGTATAACAAGGGCATTTAAAATCAAGTGTAAGCAAAAACTATAGTATCTAGAACAACAGTAAACTTTATCTTTCGTCGTACTTCAGCCCGTTATACAGTGTTTACTGAGATGCATATAGACCTGCAGCCTTCTCTGTACCCTGGCTCGTCTCGGGATAAACCCTCCCAGAATCCACTCTACTACACTGACTGAGACTCTCTGCAGGTGTGTGATGAGCCCTGACCGCGTGTGTGTGTGTGTGTGTGTGTGTGTTACAGTGAACCCCAGCACCTGCAGCAGCACTGGCTCCGAGCGTCTCGCACGCTTCTTCAATAAGAAGGTCACGACCCTTCAGGCCGGCTCGCCCTGCAACGACTTCAAGGGTTACTGTGACGTGTTCATGAAGTGCCGTCTGGTGGACGCCGACGGTCCCCTGGCCCGCCTGAAGAAGGCCATCTTCAACCCCGAGCTGTACGAGAACATCGCAGAGTGGATAGTGGCAAGTGTCCTTTCCTGCGTGTGTGTGTGTGTGCTGAACGAGTGTATTTCTGTGTGTGTGTGCTGACGAGTGTGTTGTGTGCGCAGGCTCACTGGTGGGCGGTGTTACTGATGGGAATCGCTCTGATTATGCTGATGGCAGGATTCATCAAGATCTGCAGTGTTCACACTCCCAGCAGCAACCCCAAACTGCCTCCGCCCAAACCCCTGCCAGGTGACAGGCTCTCAGCGCACGTCCATACACACATCACGTGTCCATACACATAGACATCACCTTTCCATACACACATACATCACGTGTCCATACGCACATACCCTATATTGCCAAAAGTATTGGGACACGCCTCCAAATCATTGAGTTCAGGTGTTCAATCACTTCCATGACCACAGGTGTATGAATCAAGCCCTGGACATGCAGACGCTTCTACACACATCTGTGAAAGACTGGGTCGCTCTCAGGAGCTCAGTGAACCGTGGGACCGGGATCGGAAGTCCATTCATGAAATGTCCTCACTACTAAATATTCCACAGTCCCTGGGATGTCATTAATGTTCATGTGCATGTAAAGGCAGACGTCCCACAACTATTGGCAATATAGTGCATCAATTTAATAACCTTAGTTCATTTTAGTTCATGTTAGCTCACAGGTTCAGGTTCAGGTTTATTGATATAGCCCATTTCATACACAGAACGGTAACCCAATGTGCTTTACATCATCATAACAATAAAGAAATAATTAAAACAAGTTAAAATAAAATACAAGTTCAGTCAGTCAGTAAAAAAAAAAAAAAAAAAATCAAAACATCAAATACAAAACCCCCCGATTAGTAAAAGGCATCAGAGAAAAGTTTAGTTTTTAGTCTAGATTTAAAAATAGAGATAGAAGGAGAGGTCTTAATATCCATTGGAAGAAGGTTCCAAAGACGAGCCGCATAACAGCTAAAAGCTGCCTCTCCTTGCTTAGTACGAGCACTGGATTGTACCAGTTGAAGTTTTCCTGCTGATCTAAGTGATCTTATAGGGCTATAAGTTTCAAACATTTCTGTTATATAGAGAGGTCCTTGGCCGTTTAATGATTTAAAAAGAAGAAAAAGGACTTTAAAATCAATTCTATAAATCACTGGTAACCAGTGTAGAGATTTTAAAATAGGAGTAATATGTTCTCTTCTTTTGGTTCTGGTCAATAGCCTTGCTGCTGCATTTTGAATTATTTGAAGAGGTTTTATTGTTTTTTTAGGAAGCCCAGTGAAGAGACCATTGCAGTAATCAACCCTGCTGGTAATAAAAGCATGAATAAGCTTTTCTAAATCCACTGTTAGTATGAAGTTTTTAACCTTTGCGATGTTTTTTAAATAAAAAAAAAAAACGATTTTGTGACTGCCTTCATGTGGCTTTTGAAGCTTAGGTCGCTATCAATAATTACCCCTAGGTTCTTAACGGTTTCTGCTACCTCAAAACCTTTTGATTCCAGTAGTGTGGCAGTCTTTAATCTCTGATCTTTTCTCCCGAAGATGATTACTTCAGTTTTATTTGTGTTTAATTTAAGAAGGTTTTTAGACATCCAGTCTTGAACTTGATTGAGACAATGATAAAGAGATTCAAGAGGAGCGAATTCGTTGGGCGACAAGGATAAGTATAACTGTGTATCATCTGCGTAACTATGGTAACTAATGGAATTGTTTTTCATAATTTGGCCAAGCGGAAGCATGTATAAATTGAACAAAAGAGGGCCAAGGATTGAACCCTGAGGGACACCACATGTTAGGGGCAAAGGGGCTGAGGCATGTTGACCAATAGACACATAAAAACTCCTGTGCTCTAAATAGGACTTTAGCCAGCAGATGACTGAGCCAGAGAGACCCACACAGCATTCAAGTCTTTCTATTAATATGCTGTGGTCCACGGTGTCAAACGCCGCACTGAGGTCCAACAACATAAGAACAGTGGTTTGTCCAGCATCATTATTTAGCCAGATGTCGTTGACTATTTTAACCAGGGCTGTTTCAGTACTATGGTATTCTCTAAAACCTGACTGGTAAAGATCGAAACAGGAAGTTGAGGTCAGAAAAGCAGAGACTTGATTAAAAACGATTTTTTCCATTATGCATTATGCATATTTTTCCATTATGCACAGTGCATTAAATAATATGAACAGATACTTTTTCTCTTAATAATGTGTAAATAAATGTTGAGATTGACATGAACTAAGATTAATAAATGCTGTAAAGTATTGTCCAGTGTGAGTTCAACTAATGAAACCTGATTGCAAAGTGTTACCATAATAATAATAATAATATTTTAATGTTTATTATTGGAATATAATGTGATTGATTGTTATTGTTATTATAATTCCAATCAGAGCTATGAATCTCATAAGAGTTTCTGTTAATAAGAAAATACACTAACTTGATGGTCAAAAGTTACTTTTTCGAATGTTATGCTCTTTATGTTGTGGCAGTTTTTCCCTGTGGAATATCAATATTTTTCTCTGTATTGTAAGTACAGTTGCAGAACTGAGTGTAACGTCCGTGTTTCTCTGTGTCTGGTGAAGGAACGCTGAAGAGACGACGAGCTCAACAGGCGGCTCAGCAGCAGCAGCAGCAGCATCATCAGCACCTGAACCAGAACCAGCACCAGAACCAGCACGCTCACGGGCACCAGAACCAGCGGCCGGCTCCCCGTCCAGCCCAGCGCCAGCCTCAGCCTCAGCGCCACCACCGGCAGCCCCGCGAGAACTACCAGATGGGCCAGATGAGGCGCTGAGAGCTGCCGGTCCACGGCCCGACTGAAGGAGTCTGACCGTGGAGCCAGGCTTTACTCCAAAGAACCACACCGGGCCGCCGCTCCTCATCATCACAGTAACGCCAGGCTTCATCCGGGATCACGCACTAAACTGGAACGCTTGACAGGAACATGTCCGGTGTCCGTAATGCTTCCGCAGACTGGAGTTTCTCTTTGGAGTAAAAACCAACCACAACTCTGTCCTTCATTCCCTCACGGAGAAGCTGCACTCCTGAGTTTGTTTTGTAATGATCAGTTTTGTTTGTTTGTTTGTTTTTGCCCTCGCGTGCCAAGGTTTACCGGGGTATTTGTAGATAGAGCGTCTCCTGTAGTCACTTCTTTCCTTTGAAAACCCTAAAGACTCAAAGTGGTTTGATACGAAAAACATCTTTTTAAGGAAGCGTGTTGAGCTTCGGCCCGAATCGTCGCCACCTGCTCGGAAAAGGACTTTTATTTTGTAAGACCAGAAATATTACGCCTTCCCTTTTCCAGACTCACGGCTGTATAGAGAAACGATATTAGCTGTATTATACGAAGATTATTTCTTCTACTGTCGATAAGAGATTTACAGTTGCAGTTTTGTTGACAACACTCAGGACTCAAAAACGCTCAAACGAAGGCGGTGGTTCAGCGCGAGGAGGACAGATCACGCGCAGCCGCCCGACGTCATTCCACCGTTTACGTGCTTCATTCTGTGTGTGTGTTTGTATATAGCTCATCTAGAATCACGTCCTCACGTCCACTGCACTTCCGGTACACACCCCAACAAGGAATGTGCATGAAGAACTTGATTTTAATGTGTGTGTTTGTGTGTGTTAGCGGTACAACCATGAAGAACCATGATCGTTTCTATGGAAGCCTCTGTCCGCCACGGAATAAAAGATTAAAAAAGCAATTGCAACTTAATCTCGCAATTCAGACTTTGCCATTTATATTGCAATTATGATCTTTTTCCTGCAATTGCGATTCTGAACTTTTCTCTCAATTCTGAATTTTTTTCTCACAATTCTGACTTTTTTCTCACAATTCATAAATTTTTATTGCAAATATAACTATTTTCCTGCAATTGCAACTTTCTCGCAATTACGACTTTTTCAACAAAAAAAATCTTCAGAATTCTGACTTTTCTCTCAATTGCGCATTTTTATCTCTTACAATTATGACTTTTTTTATCTTGCAATTCAGACTTTTTTTCTCGCAGTTCATACATTTGTATTGCAATTATGACCTTTTTTCTGCAATTGCAATTTTCTCGCAATTCAGACTTTCTCACGATTCTGAATTTTTCCTCGCAATTGACTTTTTCACAATTTTTTTTCTTCAGAATTCTGACTTTTCTCTCAATTGCGCATTTTTATCTCTTGCAATTATGACTTTTTTTATCTTGCAATTCAGACTTTTTTTCTCGCAATTCATACATTTGTATTGCAATTATGACCTTTTTCCTGCAATTGCAATTCAGAATTTTTCTCACAGATCATAATATTTTTCTGGCAATTCTGACTTTTTTCTAGTTATAAAGTCCTGCTTACGAGGAAAAAGTAGCAATTAACTTTTATTATTTTATTCCTTGGCAGAAACAAGCTTCCACTCATTCCAGACGACTGAAGTAAATGAAAGTGTTTTTGGGATGTTCAAATCCAGCGTTTGCTGTGAAGATCTGCTCACGTGGAATTGTACGAAATGTCGATTTGAACCCCGGTTACGATTATTCCCTGCAAATGTGTTTTAAGGTTTTAGCTGCAGTTTCCCTGTAGAGGATTCTCACGGTACTATTAACACAAAGGTTTAGTTTACAGTCCTTCAGTGGCGTCCGCTGAGACTCATCCTCATCCTCCTGCGGATGGGCGGCAGTCTCAGGTGTGTGAAGGGCCGCTCGCCGAGGGAACATCCCGCCTGGGTTTGAGGACGCTTCCCTTCATCCTCTCTGACAGAGAGCAGGACTTTGTGTCACGTCCATCTCAGCAGGTGTAAACTATGTACAGTAACTGGAGAATTTCTGTTATATTCGAAGGTACATTTTGATACTTTTCTTTTGTTCACCTCTAGACAAGAGTTTGTCGAGTCCAGGCCGGCCGCCGAGCCACAATCCGGTTCTTCTTTTCCATACTGCCGTCTGCCATGAAGAAACAAAGCGGCGCTTCGGTGGTTTTGCGGCGGCCTGGACTGGAGGACATCTGAATATTTGCCTGTATTTGACTTTTAATTTTTACGTAGTCTTGGTGAAATTTCATAGAGGAAAAGTGCACTGAAAAAAAAAAGTCTTAATTGAGTCCAAATGTTGTAGGTGAAAATAGGCCGAACACTAAAATTGAGAAACGAATGAACAAAAAAGATTAATACTGCTGTCTGTTAATGTTCACTGTGTTTTATACAGTACCTACATTTTTGTTCACTTTGAACATTTTTACGTAACATTTCAAAACGTATTGTGCAAAGAGATGTAATTTTTTTGGAGTACTTGAAATGCATTAATAAAAAGACTGGGTTGAATGGCTGAGAGTCTTCATGTCTGTGTCTCCGTCCTCTGAGCGTTTGCCATCGACGAGGAACTGCAGCGTTTGAACTCCTGCTCCTCTGAGGCCTTCAGAAGCGTGACTTCAGCGGAAACACCACAGAACCACATCCTGCACAGAGATCAGACACTGATAGATCAGACACCACACACTCCACTCAGTCCTTTCATTAGATCAGACACCACACACTCCACTCAGTCCTTTCACTGATAGATCAGACACCACACACTCCACTCAGTCCTTTCACTGATAGATCAGACACCACACACTCCACTCAGGCCTTTCACTGATAGATCAGACACCACACACTCCACTCAGTCCTTTCATTAGATCAGACACCACACACTCCACTCAGTCCTTTCACTGATAGATCAGACACCACACACTCCACTCAGTCCTTTCATTAGATCAGACACCACACACTCCACTCAGTCCTTTCACTGATAGATCAGACACCACACACTCCACTCAGTCCTTTCACTGATAGATCAGACACCACACACTCCACTCAGCCCTTTCACTGATAGATCAGACACCACACACTCCACTCAGTCCTTTCATTAGATCAGACACCACACACTCCACTCAGCCCTTTCACTGATAGATCAGACACCACACACTCCACTCAGTCCTTTCACTGATAGATCAGACACCACACACTCCACTCAGTCCTTTCATTAGATCAGACACCACACACTCCACTCAGTCCTTTCATTAGATCAGACACCACACACTCCACTCAGCCCTTTCACTGATAGATCAGACACCACACACTCCACTCAGTCCTTTCACTGATAGATCAGACACCACACACTCCACTCAGTCCTTTCACTGATAGATCAGACACCACACACTCCACTCAGTCCTTTCACTGATAGATCAGACACCACACACTCCACTCAGTCCTTTCACTGATAGATCAGACACCACACACTCCACTCAGTCCTTTCACTGATAGATCAGACACCACACACTCCACTCAGTCCTTTCACTGATAGATCAGACACCACACACTCCACTCAGTCCTTTCATTAGATCAGACACCACACACTCCACTCAACCAGCAGATCGATGTGGGAAGGTTTCCCGCTGTTGCTCAAGTTCATCACTAGAGGACATGTTACTCAGCAAATAAATAATCAGCTTTTCAAAAAGATCTCAACTGCTTTAATATCCATCACAGATGTGCCATCACCCAAACACTAGAGTTACTGCAATAAAAGCATACATGTATATCAATCAAACTGTCATTTTACCCATGTAATGCATTAAACACTTTATAAACCTGTTTCATTCCCTGGTCCGTTTGAGCTTTTGTTCCACTGGGTCCAGTCATAACTTAATATTTTAGAATTAAAAAAAAAATTGTATCTGGTCCGTAACTTCTCATTAATGAGTGAATGTCTAAAAAGTTTTAAATGTTATGTTTTTACCATGCTATTACTTAATTTGGCCTGGTTTTATTGATAATTTTTTTGATATTCTTTGAAATTTTAAATGTTACAAAGAACTACAGCAGAACCAGTGTAATGCAAGAAAAGCTATATTTTTATAAATAACTCAGAATTTCCAACTAGGAATTTCTGACTAGGAATTTCCAACTTGCAATTTCTGACAAAGAATTCCTAGTCACGGTTTTAAATTCGTCTAAGAGTCAGAAATTCTGCCCAAAAATTGTTGGAAATTTCTAGTCGGAGTCTCATAGTCAAAAATGATGAGTTGGAAATTCTTAGTCAGAATTTCCAACTCATAATTTTTGACTATGAGACTCCGACTAGGAATTTCCAAAAATTTTGGGCAGAATTTCTGACTCTTAGACGAATTTAAACATTCTTAAACCAAGATACATTTACTGGAGAAGCAAAATGACATTGTATATTCAAATATTAAGATATTAACATGACATCAGATATTAAGTCTTGTTTTCAGAAAAAATTATCAAATTGAAAAGATATTTAGTTTTTGGTAACACTTTACAATAAGGTCTCATTCTGCTCTGAAATTCAATGAAACTCACTTTTCCTGACTCTCTCCTGATTTAATCCGGATTCTCCACACACTGAGCTCCAGGTCCTGATCGGGTCCGTTCCAGATGTTCCTGATGCTCCTCAGCCAGTTTGACCAGACCAGCTCTCCCTTCCAGACCAGTCTGATGGAGGTCAGGTGACCCAGATCAGCGGCCACCGCAGCCAATGAGGTGAAGGCCTTCGGACTGCTGCTGTCCTGATACCTGCACCACACCAGAGCTCATGATCTCAGAGACACACACACACACACACGACATTGATCCACTGATGATGACGTGTTGTTAACAACCCGCAGCAGCAGCTGATTGATTGATTATTGACCAACAGTGCTTATATATTAAAGTTCTTCAGCGTGAAACGTTAGGTTACTGCAGTTCTCTAACTCGCCGTCTGATTGTCTTCAGGAGTGCAAACAGGATTCCTTCTGTCTCTGATTGATAGTTCAGACTGTTTTATCAAGTAAAAGCCTTTGAGTTTAATTATACAAACGTCCTCCTTCAGTTCGAGCTTCTCGTGTCTTTCTGCTGTCAAATCTGACCTGATTTTATCAAGTAAACGCAAGAATAACTTTGATATTGTTCGTAGTATTTCAGCTGAACTTCAGTTCAATGTTTACTTGATTATCCAGATATCATTTATTATAAAAATCATGAGTATTAAAATTTATCATCAGGCTTTTGAGGAAGCTTTATTAGTTCATCTCTCACTCATCATCTTATTGCATTATGTATTAAAACTACAGAGATTTGATCATAAAACTAAATCTTTTAAATATGATCTAACTACGACATATTATTGGCAGATCTTGATATTTATTTGCATTTTATGAATCTGTTATACTGTTATAAAGATCTCATTGATTTACATTACAAGCATCAGAATTTCATCACTTTTTGTCCATATAAATATCAGCATCTGCAGAAAACTAAAGTTAATAAAAAATAAAATTGAGCTGTTTTTTTCCTCCATAAAAGCCTGATGTATCAAATATGATGCAAAACATAAAACACTATATGCATACTTATTTTGGGGTATTTTCTTTTAAATTTAATCTAAAACTTCCATAAACTGCTCCATTGTTTCCCCATGCTATTATTCCCAGGTCAGGCTGTACAGGAGCGTGTGAATGTTCAGCAGTGCTGTGGACTCACAGGGTGAGGGGAAGGTCTCGGCTCAGTCCCCGGGTCCCGTTGAGCGTGAGGAACAGCGAGGTCTCGACCGGCTCCATCAGGTTCGTCAGCTGGACTCGGATCTGGTAGTGAAACACTGCGGGAGAGTGAAGAGAGTGTGTGTTCGCTATATATAAACACCTTCTCCTTTAGCCTCCCCTGCTGTTTTACCAAGAAGCTCGTCTAGACTCAAACCTGGGCCACAATTACCAGCGCATTAACTGACCTTTATAGGGAGCTTCGGGGCATTAACTGACCTTTATAGGGAGCTTCGGGGCCAGTTTTGAGGTACAGGCCTTTAGCGTTCCTCCCCGCGCGCTCTTGCCGCACATCGTAGCCTAGCGTGTTGCAGCGCATCTGTTTGCAGTCCAGACACCGGCCTTTGTTGAAGGTGCTGTCGTCACGGCAACGGAAGCCTATTATGGGCTGGCTGGTGTTGATCAGGGAGTCGGTGAAGAGTTTCACTGCTCGCTCGTGGGCACATTTAATGGTCTTAGGAACACCTACAAAAACACCATGAGTCATTATAATGACAGTCTAGTCTAGTGTAGAATATGCACTTTTAAAATAGTGCTTTATTTAGTGCCTCACACTGAATGAGTCTGTCCTATTTTGAATCATTGGGTTTATGTAAATATGACTAGATGGATGCATTTGCCCATTGAAGTGTTTGAGTTTGTGTGTATATATTTCCATATATATTAGGAAGTGAATCAATAAAAACTTTATCTGGACAATAACTTTATTCTAGATCTGCTGTAAAGCCTAAACAATCTCTGCTACTGTAATCTCCTATTATCACTGTAAAGCTGCTGTGAAACATCTATATTGTTAAAGCGCTGTATAAATGAAGGAGACTTGACTTCATTTTAATTATTAATTGTAATTTAAATCTTTTTGCATGTAAAGCTTATCACCAAGACGGATTCCTTGTGTAATTCCACATTGGCAATATCTCGAGACCCCTGAGGACCAGAACACGTCCGGTTCTAACGGCCCCTTATATTGCATGTTCGCTTCATCATCTTACAAGCCTACAGCAGCGATATTTCCCCACACGTGTCGGGTTCGGTACCTTGCAGGCCGTACTGGAAGACGTTACTGTAAATGTCGAGCATCTTGCATCCGGGCTGAAAGGATCCTCCGTTGGGATAGAAGTCCACGTGCGCAACGCTCTGCTTGATCCCCACTCCCGGCATGATGCTGGACTTGGTGAAGGTGTGGATGGCGTCCACAAACTGAGCGTCGTCCGGAGACAGTCTGTCGAACGCCGGCAAACCTTCGAAGTGCGGCCCGGCCGGATCCAGACCTGCGTCACACAACACACATCAGTGTGTACTAGACTAATGTTCTTCAGTGTGTACTAGACTAATGTTCTTCAGTGTGTGTGTGCTAGACTAATGTTCTTCAGTGTGTACTGGACTAATGTTCTTCAGTGTGTACTAGACTAATGTTCTAATGTTCTTCAGTGTGTACTAGAATAATGTTCTTCAGTGTGTACTGGACTAATGTTCTAATGTTCTTCAGTGTGTACTAGACTAATGTTCTAATGTTCTTCAGTGTGTACTAGACTAATGTTCTTCAGTGTGTACTAGACTAATGTTCTTCAGTGTGTGTGTACTAGACTAATGTTCTTCAGTGTGTACTGGACTAATGTTCTAATGTTCTTCAGTGTGTACTAGACTAATGTTCTAATGTTCTTCAGTGTGTACTAGAATAATGTTCTTCAGTGTGTACTGGACTAATGTTCTAATGTTCTTCAGTGTGTACTAGACTAATGTTCTAATGTTCTTCAGTGTGTACTAGACTAATGTTCTTCAGTGTGTGTGTACTAGACTAATGTTCTTCAGTGTGTACTGGACTAATGTTCTTCAGTGTGTACTAGACTAATGTTCTAATGTTCTTCAGTGTGTACTAGAATAATGTTCTTCAGTGTGTACTGGACTAATGTTCTAATGTTCTTCAGTGTGTACTAGACTAATGTTCTAATGTTCTTCAGTGTGTACTAGAATAATGTTCTTCAGTGTGTACTGGACTGATGTTCATCAGTGTGTACTAGACTAATGTTCTTCAGTGTGTACTGGACTGATGTTCATCAGTGTGTACTAGACTAATATTCTTCAGTGTGTACTGGACTGATGTTCATCAGTGTGTACTAGACTGATGTTCATCAGTGTGTACTAGAATAATGTTCTTCAGTGTGTACTGGACTGATGTTCATCAGTGTGTACTAGACTAATGTTCTTCAGTGTGTACTGGACTGATGTTCATCAGTGTGTACTAGACTAATGTTCTTCAGTGTGTACTGGACTGATGTTCATCAGTGTGTACTAGACTGATGTTCATCAGTGTGTCCTAGACTAATGTTCTTCAGTGTGTACTGGACTGATGTTCATCAGTGTGTACTAGACTAATGTTCTTCAGTGTGTACTGGACTGATGTTCATCAGTGTGTACTGGACTAATGTTCTTCAGTGTGTACTGGACTGATGTTCATCAGTGTGTACTAGACTAATGTTCTTCAGTGTGTACTAGACTAATGTTCATCAGTGTGTACTGGACTAATGTTCTTCAGTGTGTACTGGACTAATGTTCATCAGTGTGTACTAGACTAATGTTCTTCAGTGTGTACTAGACTAATGTTCTTCAGTGTGTACTGGACTGATGTTCATCAGTGTGTACTGGACTAATGTTCTTCAGTGTGTACTGGACTGATGTTCATCAGTGTGTACTAGACTAATGTTCTTCAGTGTGTACTGGACTGATGTTCATCAGTGTGTACTGGACTAATGTTCTTCAGTGTGTACTGGACTAATGTTCATCAGTGTGTACTAGAATAATGTTCATCAGTGTGTACTAGAATAATGTTCTTCAGTGTGTACTGGACTGATGTTCATCAGTGTGTACTAGAATAATGTTCTTCAGTGTGTACTAGAATAATGTTCTTCAGTGTGTACTGGACTAATGTTCATCAGTGTGTACTAGACTAATGTTCTTCAGTGTGTACTGGACTAATGTTCTTCAGTGTGTACTAGAATAATGTTCTTCAGTGTGTACTGGACTAATGTTCTTCAGTGTGTACTAGAATAATGTTCTTCAGTGTGTACTAGAATAATGTTCTTCAGTGTGTACTAGAATAATGTTCTTCAGTGTGTACTAGAATAATGTTCTTCAGTGTGTACTGGACTAATATTCTTCAGTGTGTACTAGACTAATGTTCATCAGTGTGTACTAGAATAATGTTCTTCAGTGTGTACTGGACTAATGTTCTTCGGTGTGTACTAGACTAATGTTCATCAGTGTGTCCTGGACTAAAGTTCATCAGTGTGTACTAGACTAATGTTCTTCAGTGTGTACTGGACTAATGTTCTTCAGTGTGTACTGGACTAATGTTCATCAGTGTGTACTAGACTAATGTTCTTCAGTGTGTACTAGACTAATGTTCATCAGTGTGTACTAGACTAATGTTCTTCAGTGTGTACTAGACTAATGTTCATCAGTGTGTACTAGACTAATGTTCTTCAGTGTGTACTAGAATAATGTTCATCAGTGTGTACTAGACTAATGTTCTTCAGTGTGTACTAGAATAATGTTCATCAGTGTGTACTAGACTAATGTTCTTCAGTGTGTACTGGACTAATGTTCTTCAGTGTGTACTGGACTAATGTTCTTCAGTGTGTACTAGAATAATGTTCTTCAGTGTGTACTGGACTAATGTTCATCAGTGTGTACTAGAATAATGTTCTTCAGTGTGTACTAGAATAATGTTCTTCAGTGTGTACTAGACTAATGTTCTTCAGTGTGTACTAGAATAATGTTCTTCAGTGTGTACTAGAATAATGTTCTTCAGTGTGTACTAGAATAATGTTCATCAGTGTGTACTAGACTAATGTTCTTCAGTGTGTACTAGAATAATGTTCATCAGTGTGTACTAGACTAATGTTCTTCAGTGTGTACTAGAATAATGTTCTTCAGTGTGTACTAGAATAATGTTCTTCAGTGTGTACTAGACTAATGTTCTTCAGTGTGTACTAGAATAATGTTCTTCAGTGTGTACTAGAATAATGTTCATCAGTGTGTACTAGACTAATGTTCTTCAGTGTGTACTAGACTAATGTTCATCAGTGTGTACTGGACTAATGTTCATCAGTGTGTACTAGAATAATGTTCATCAGTGTGTACTAGACTAATGTTCTTCAGTGTGTACTAGACTAATGTTCTAATGTTCTTCAGTGTGTACTAGAATAATGTTCTTCAGTGTGTACTGGACTAATGTTCTAATGTTCTTCAGTGTGTACTAGACTAATGTTCTAATGTTCTTCAGTGTGTACTAGACTAATGTTCTTCAGTGTGTACTAGACTAATGTTCTTCAGTGTGTGTGTACTAGACTAATGTTCTTCAGTGTGTACTGGACTAATGTTCTAATGTTCTTCAGTGTGTACTAGACTAATGTTCTAATGTTCTTCAGTGTGTACTAGAATAATGTTCTTCAGTGTGTACTGGACTAATGTTCTTCGGTGTGTACTAGACTAATGTTCATCAGTGTGTCCTGGACTAAAGTTCATCAGTGTGTACTAGACTAATGTTCTTCAGTGTGTACTGGACTAATGTTCTTCAGTGTGTACTGGACTAATGTTCATCAGTGTGTACTAGAATAATGTTCTTCAGTGTGTACTGGACTAATGTTCTTCGGTGTGTACTAGACTAATGTTCATCAGTGTGTCCTGGACTAAAGTTCATCAGTGTGTACTAGACTAATGTTCTTCAGTGTGTACTGGACTAATGTTCTTCAGTGTGTACTGGACTAATGTTCATCAGTGTGTACTAGACTAATGTTCTTCAGTGTGTACTGGACTGATGTTCATCAGTGTGTACTGGACTGATGTTCATCAGTGTGTACTAGACTGATGTTCATCAGTGTGTCCTAGACTAATGTTCTTCAGTGTGTACTGGACTGATGTTCATCAGTGTGTACTAGACTAATGTTCTTCAGTGTGTACTGGACTGATGTTCATCAGTGTGTACTGGACTAATGTTCTTCAGTGTGTACTGGACTGATGTTCATCAGTGTGTACTAGACTAATGTTCTTCAGTGTGTACTAGACTAATGTTCATCAGTGTGTACTGGACTAATGTTCTTCAGTGTGTACTGGACTAATGTTCATCAGTGTGTACTAGACTAATGTTCTTCAGTGTGTACTAGACTAATGTTCTTCAGTGTGTACTGGACTGATGTTCATCAGTGTGTACTGGACTAATGTTCTTCAGTGTGTACTGGACTGATGTTCATCAGTGTGTACTAGACTAATGTTCTTCAGTGTGTACTGGACTGATGTTCATCAGTGTGTACTGGACTAATGTTCTTCAGTGTGTACTGGACTAATGTTCATCAGTGTGTACTAGAATAATGTTCATCAGTGTGTACTAGAATAATGTTCTTCAGTGTGTACTGGACTGATGTTCATCAGTGTGTACTAGAATAATGTTCTTCAGTGTGTACTGGACTAATGTTCATCAGTGTGTACTAGACTAATGTTATTCAGTGTGTACTAGACTAATGTTCTTCAGTGTGTACTAGAATAATGTTCTTCATTGTGTACTAGACTAATGTTCTTCAGTGTGTACTGGACTAATGTTCTTCAGTGTGTACTAGAATAATGTTCTTCAGTGTGTACTGGACTAATGTTCTTCAGTGTGTACTAGAATAATGTTCTTCAGTGTGTACTGGACTAATGTTCATCAGTGTGTACTAGACTAATGTTCTTCAGTGTGTACTGGACTAATGTTCTTCAGTGTGTACTAGAATAATGTTCTTCAGTGTGTACTGGACTAATGTTCTTCAGTGTGTACTAGAATAATGTTCTTCAGTGTGTACTAGAATAATGTTCTTCAGTGTGTACTAGAATAATGTTCTTCAGTGTGTACTAGAATAATGTTCTTCAGTGTGTACTGGACTAATATTCTTCAGTGTGTACTAGACTAATGTTCATCAGTGTGTACTAGAATAATGTTCTTCAGTGTGTACTGGACTAATGTTCTTCGGTGTGTACTAGACTAATGTTCATCAGTGTGTCCTGGACTAAAGTTCATCAGTGTGTACTAGACTAATGTTCTTCAGTGTGTACTGGACTAATGTTCTTCAGTGTGTACTGGACTAATGTTCATCAGTGTGTACTAGACTAATGTTCTTCAGTGTGTACTAGACTAATGTTCATCAGTGTGTACTAGACTAATGTTCTTCAGTGTGTACTAGACTAATGTTCATCAGTGTGTACTAGACTAATGTTCTTCAGTGTGTACTAGAATAATGTTCATCAGTGTGTACTAGACTAATGTTCTTCAGTGTGTACTAGAATAATGTTCATCAGTGTGTACTAGACTAATGTTCTTCAGTGTGTACTGGACTAATGTTCTTCAGTGTGTACTGGACTAATGTTCTTCAGTGTGTACTAGAATAATGTTCTTCAGTGTGTACTGGACTAATGTTCATCAGTGTGTACTAGAATAATGTTCTTCAGTGTGTACTAGAATAATGTTCTTCAGTGTGTACTAGACTAATGTTCTTCAGTGTGTACTAGAATAATGTTCTTCAGTGTGTACTAGAATAATGTTCTTCAGTGTGTACTAGAATAATGTTCATCAGTGTGTACTAGACTAATGTTCTTCAGTGTGTACTAGAATAATGTTCATCAGTGTGTACTAGACTAATGTTCTTCAGTGTGTACTAGAATAATGTTCTTCAGTGTGTACTAGAATAATGTTCTTCAGTGTGTACTAGACTAATGTTCTTCAGTGTGTACTAGAATAATGTTCTTCAGTGTGTACTAGAATAATGTTCATCAGTGTGTACTAGACTAATGTTCTTCAGTGTGTACTAGACTAATGTTCATCAGTGTGTACTGGACTAATGTTCATCAGTGTGTACTAGAATAATGTTCATCAGTGTGTACTAGACTAATGTTCTTCAGTGTGTACTAGACTAATGTTCTAATGTTCTTCAGTGTGTACTAGAATAATGTTCTTCAGTGTGTACTGGACTAATGTTCTAATGTTCTTCAGTGTGTACTAGACTAATGTTCTAATGTTCTTCAGTGTGTACTAGACTAATGTTCTTCAGTGTGTACTAGACTAATGTTCTTCAGTGTGTGTGTACTAGACTAATGTTCTTCAGTGTGTACTGGACTAATGTTCTAATGTTCTTCAGTGTGTACTAGACTAATGTTCTAATGTTCTTCAGTGTGTACTAGAATAATGTTCTTCAGTGTGTACTGGACTAATGTTCTAATGTTCTTCAGTGTGTACTAGACTAATGTTCTAATGTTCTTCAGTGTGTACTAGACTAATGTTCTTCAGTGTGTACTAGACTAATGTTCTAATGTTCTTCAGTGTGTACTAGACTAATGTTCTTCAGTGTGAGTGTACTAGACTAATGTTCTTCAGTGTGTACTGGACTAATGTTCTTCAGTGTGTACTAGACTAATGTTCTAATGTTCTTCAGTGTGTACTAGAATAATGTTCTTCAGTGTGTACTGGACTAATGTTCTAATGTTCTTCAGTGTGTACTAGACTAATGTTCTAATGTTCTTCAGTGTGTACTAGAATAATGTTCTTCAGTGTGTACTGGACTGATGTTCATCAGTGTGTACTAGACTAATGTTCTTCAGTGTGTACTGGACTGATGTTCATCAGTGTGTACTAGACTAATATTCTTCAGTGTGTACTGGACTGATGTTCATCAGTGTGTACTAGACTGATGTTCATCAGTGTGTACTAGAATAATGTTCTTCAGTGTGTACTGGACTGATGTTCATCAGTGTGTACTAGACTAATGTTCTTCAGTGTGTACTGGACTGATGTTCATCAGTGTGTACTAGACTAATGTTCTTCAGTGTGTACTGGACTGATGTTCATCAGTGTGTACTAGACTGATGTTCATCAGTGTGTCCTAGACTAATGTTCTTCAGTGTGTACTGGACTGATGTTCATCAGTGTGTACTAGACTAATGTTCTTCAGTGTGTACTGGACTGATGTTCATCAGTGTGTACTGGACTAATGTTCTTCAGTGTGTACTGGACTGATGTTCATCAGTGTGTACTAGACTAATGTTCTTCAGTGTGTACTAGACTAATGTTCATCAGTGTGTACTGGACTAATGTTCTTCAGTGTGTACTGGACTAATGTTCATCAGTGTGTACTAGACTAATGTTCTTCAGTGTGTACTAGACTAATGTTCTTCAGTGTGTACTGGACTGATGTTCATCAGTGTGTACTGGACTAATGTTCTTCAGTGTGTACTGGACTGATGTTCATCAGTGTGTACTAGACTAATGTTCTTCAGTGTGTACTGGACTGATGTTCATCAGTGTGTACTGGACTAATGTTCTTCAGTGTGTACTGGACTAATGTTCTTCAGTGTGTACTAGACTAATGTTCTTCAGTGTGTACTAGAATAATGTTCTTCAGTGTGTACTAGAATAATGTTCTTCAGTGTGTACTAGAATAATGTTCATCAGTGTGTACTAGACTAATGTTCTTCAGTGTGTACTAGACTAATGTTCATCAGTGTGTACTGGACTAATGTTCATCAGTGTGTACTAGAATAATGTTCATCAGTGTGTACTAGACTAATGTTCTTCAGTGTGTACTAGACTAATGTTCTTCAGTGTGTACTAGACTAATGTTCTTCAGTGTGTACTGGACTGATGTTCATCAGTGTGTACTGGACTAATGTTCATCAGTGTGTACTGGACTAATGTTCATCAGTGTGTACTGGACTAATGTTCTTCAGTGTGTACTAGAATAATGTTCTTCAGTGTGTACTAGAATAATGTTCTTCAGTGTGTACTAGAATAATGTTCTTCAGTGTGTACTGGACTAATATTCTTCAGTGTGTACTAGACTAATGTTCATCAGTGTGTACTAGAATTATGTTCTTCAGTGTGTACTAGACTAATGTTCATCAGTGTGTACTGGACTAATGTTCATCAGTGTGTACTGGACTAATGTTCTTCAGTGTGTACTGGACTAATGTTCTTCAGTGTGTACTGGACTAATGTTCATCAGTGTGTACTAGAATAATGTTCTTCAGTGTGTACTGGACTAATGTTCATCAGTGTGTACTAGAATAATGTTCATCAGTGTGTACTGGACTAATGTTCATCAGTGTGTACTAGACTAATGTTCATCAGTGTGTACTAGACTAATGTTCTTCAGTGTGTACTAGACTAATGTTCATCAGTGTGTACTAGACTGATGTTCATCAGTGTGTACTAGAATAATGTTCTTCAGTGTGTACTGGACTAATGTTCATCAGTGTGTACTAGAATTATGTTCTTCAGTGTGTACTAGAATAATGTTCTTCAGTGTGTACTAGAATAATGTTCTTCAGTGTGTACTGGACTAATATTCTTCAGTGTGTACTAGACTAATGTTCATCGGTGTGTACTAGAATAATGTTCTTCAGTGTGTACTGGACTAATGTTCTTCAGTGTGTACTAGACTAATGTTCATCAGTGTGTACTGGACTAATATTCATCAGTGTGTACTAGACTAATGTTCTTCAGTGTGTACTGGACTAATGTTCTTCAGTGTGTACTGGACTAATGTTCATCAGTGTGTACTAGACTAATGTTCTTCAGTGTGTACTAGACTAATGTTCATCAGTGTGTACTAGACTAATGTTCTTCAGTGTGTACTAGACTAATGTTCATCAGTGTGTACTAGACTAATGTTCTTCAGTGTGTACTAGAATAATGTTCATCAGTGTGTACTAGACTAATGTTCTTCAGTGTGTACTGGACTAATGTTCTTCAGTGTGTACTGGACTAATGTTCTTCAGTGTGTACTAGAATAATGTTCTTCAGTGTGTACTGGACTAATGTTCATCAGTGTGTACTAGAATAATGTTCTTCAGTGTGTACTAGAATAATGTTCTTCAGTGTGTACTAGACTAATGTTCTTCAGTGTGTACTAGAATAATGTTCTTCAGTGTGTACTAGAATAATGTTCTTCAGTGTGTACTAGAATAATGTTCATCAGTGTGTACTAGACTAATGTTCTTCAGTGTGTACTAGACTAATGTTCATCAGTGTGTACTGGACTAATGTTCATCAGTGTGTACTAGAATAATGTTCATCAGTGTGTACTAGACTAATGTTCATCAGTGTGTACTGGACTAATGTTCATCAGTGTGTACTGGACTAATGTTCATCAGTGTGTACTAGACTAATGTTCTTCAGTGTGTACTGGACTTATGTTCTTCAGTGTGTACTAGACTAATGTTCATCAGTGTGTACTAGACTAATGTTCATCAGTGTGTACTAGAATAATGTTCATCAGTGTGTACTAGAATAATGTTCTTCAGTGTGTACTGGACTAATGTTCATCAGTGTGTACTAGAATAATGTTCATCAGTGTGTACTGGACTAATGTTCATCAGTGTGTACTAGACTAATGTTCATCAGTGTGTACTAGACTAATGTTCATCAGTGTGTACTAGACTAATGTTCTTCAGTGTGTACTAGACTAATGTTCATCAGTGTGTACTAGACTGATGTTCATCAGTGTGTACTAGAATAATGTTCTTCAGTGTGTACTGGACTAATGTTCATCAGTGTGTACTAGAATAATGTTCATCAGTGTGTACTGGACTAATGTTCATCAGTGTGTACTAGACTAATGTTCTTCAGTGTGTACTAGACTGTTCTTCAGTGTGTACTAGACTAATGTTCATCAGTGTGTACTAGACTAATGTTCATCAGTGTGTACTAGAATAATGTTCATCAGTGTGTACTAGACTAATGTTCTTCAGTGTGTACTGGACTAATGTTCATCAGTGTGTACTAGAATAATGTTCATCAGTGTGTACTGGACTAATGTTCATCAGTGTGTACTAGACTAATGTTCATCAGTGTGTACTAGACTAATGTTCATCAGTGTGTACTAGACTAATGTTCTTCAGTGTGTACTGGACTAATGTTCATCAGTGTGTACTGGACTAATGTTCATCAGTGTGTACTAGATTAATGTTCTTCAGTGTGTACTAGAATAATGTTCTTCAGTGTGTACTGGACTGATGTTCATCAGTGTGTACTAGACTAATGTTCTTCAGTGTGTACTAGACTAATGTTCTTCAGTGTGTACTAGAATAATGTTCTTCAGTGTGTACTAGACTAATGTTCTTCAGTGTGTACTAGAATAATGTTCTTCAGTGTGTACTGGACTGATGTTCATCAGTGTGTACTAGACTAATGTTCTTCAGTGTGTACTAGACTAATGTTCTTCAGTGTGTACTGGACTGATGTTCATCAGTGTGTACTAGACTAATGTTCTTCAATGTGTACTAGACTAATGTTCATCAGTGTGTACTAGACTGATGTTCTTCAATGTGAACTAGACTAATGTTCTTCAAGACAGGGTGTGATGTTGGCTTGAGAAAGCCTGACTAGAACATTTGAACAACTTTGAAAAGCTTGAAGTTTGAAAGTTTTCACGGTCGGCAAGATAGATAGATAGATAGACAGATAGACAGATAGATAAGATGTTATAGCATGTTTTAGATCGTTGCTAAACAGTTTCTAGCATGATTTAACACATTGCATGGATATTAGCAACATGTTGTTAGCATGATTTAATACATTGCTAGCATGTTTTAACCCTAAAAGGGCAAGACCGTAAAAAGTATCAGAAAATTAATTTATTGCTATTTTTCCACTTATTAGGACACAAATAATACAATTTTTTTTTTTTTTTTTTTTTAAACATGACTTTTATTTTAACGCTTGCATCCCCAGGATACGTCACTCCTTTGGGGGTATAAATTCAGTGAACACAGAATGCTTGTTTGGCAATGCTTGTTACAACATGTTAGCCATTCTCAAACATTCTGTGTAAAATTCTGTTGAACAATAAGTATAATGCCTATTTATATTAGCCTACTCTATCATGTTTAGTACGCACATTTCTAGGCCCTATAAATTATCAACATGACCAAAATCTGCTGTACACAATCTACTTCATGCCTTCTGTCTGCTGTACATATATACACACATCATATGTGTTTGTTTGTTGGTTTAAGTTGGCCCGTAGTTTCATTGGCGAGGTAGCCTAAAACTGAATTAAATGTAGCTAACTAAGTGATTAAATGACTAAATGATTGAATATAAACTTTGATTTAAGAGTATTAAGTACTGAATTGGTTTTCAAAAACAGGCCACAAAGCACAAAGTCTGTTTTATACCCTTGAAAGAGTGACGTATCCCCTGAGATACAAATATTTACAGACAGATTATAAGTCAAGTCAAGTCAAGTCAAGTTTATTTGTATAGCGCTTTTCACAATACAGATTGTATCAAAGCAGCTTCACAGTATTAAATTAAAATAATACAACAAAGTTTGTTTAAATATAAACAAATTAATATAAAAAAATTTAAAAAAAATATTCATAAAATTAACGTAATAAGTTAATGCTTAACAACAACTTTTCAAACATGCAAGTCCCCTCCAAATATTGTAAAAATGTGCAATTGATCCACTTTTATCTGAAGGTGAGTAGATTTCCCACTACAGGGGGTCATGTTGTAAATGCTGCCTGTTAAACAAAGAATGTATGAACAAAGTCACCAGATCTAAATATTCACAACAAACACCCTTTCAACATGAAACCAAGAAATGAGACCTACACTTTCCCTGCCTCTCCCCAAACCTCGCAAATGTCTGCATACCACAGGATGTAAAAACCTTTTTAGAGTCAACATGAATAAGCATAATTGTTAGCATATGTTAACATTTTTCTAGCATGATTTAACATCATTGTAAGCATGTTTTAACATGTTGCTAGCATGATTTAACATCATTATTAGCATATTTCTAGCATGATTTAACATTGCTAGTATGTTTTAACATGTCACATGATTGAACACGTTGCTAACATATTTCTACCATGAATTAGCACATTGCTAGCATGTTGCTAGCATGAATTGACACATTGCTTGAATACTTTTGCATGTTTGCTAGCATAATTAACAGTTTTAAGAACCGTAATTTTTAGGAAACCGGGTAAGTCGGATTAATTAGAAAATATATAGCAGACTGAAGGTCTCAAGTTTTGTGTTTGTAGTTTGAAAGCCCAGGAGGAGTAAAGCCTGAAGTACACTTTGTTTCTCACTCGTATGCTAGTGCGTACAGTTGTACATGTAGCCTTGCAAAGTATACTCCGTGTGCACGAACACAGCTGGTCGACACTTTAGAAATGTTTCATCTTTATCTCCAGAGGTCATGACCGATAAAAAATTTCTGTATTCTTTTAAAGCGGTGGTATAATGCCCTTTCACAAGATGTAAAACAAGTCTCTGATGTCCCCAGAGTGTGTGAAGTTTTAGCTCAAAATACCCCACAGATATTTATATATAGCATGTTAATATTGTCACTTTTTGAGGATGCAATGCAAATGAGCTGCTGCTCCCGGCACAGGGGGCGGAGCTTCAAGAGCTCGAGTCCTTACCTCACACACACACATGCACTGAACATTTCAAAAACGTTTAGCCTTTTATGTTGAAACCGGAGTCAGACAATGATGGAGAGACTCGAGAAGAAGTGACAACATGTATAAGCAACAGGACATTTCTGAACGGTTAGTTGATGAATTTATGCAGCTGATGTATAGTTATCTTCTAGTCATTGATTAGCATATTCTGTCATGATAATCTATAAATCGTGTTCAGGGGGCGGGGCTTATGTAAATTCTAGGGTTTGTGATGTCACTAACCCGGGAGGAATGTGGTGTAGTCTCTATCAGCCGTTTGTTGTGGTCCTTAAAAAACTATTTCTTTAAAAGTAAATATCTCCCTTTGCTTTGAACTTTGAGCGTTGTAACTCTGCAGATGTTGTTTATGCTCAAACATCAACATTACACACTAACTACAGTTAGAAAAGTCAAATCATTCTCAACCACCCCTTTAAACAAGCATTTGTCAATGGCTTCCTCAAGCTAACATAATGAGCATCAGATTAGGATGTTTAGCTCTTTAATTGGTCTTTATTATCTTTATACACACATGTGATTTCAGTGTGGCTGATTTAACAGTTTGCACCAGAAGTTGTTGGAGAACGCGGCTCTCTTTCTACTCTAAATGGGAAGTTTCAGACTGAATGATGTTAAGAACTTCTCTTAATTCTCCTGATGCACGCTGGTAGATCGTCCTGTTAACATGATCAGTGGTCAGATGGCGGTACTACACTCCACTGACTCTGATAATCCTGTCTGATGTGTGTGTTTGCCTTCTTCATACCAGTAATGCGTCCCACTTTCCTGCGTCCTCTGAAATGGCTCCCGGCAAACCCAGCCACATGCGCTCCCAGACTGTAGCCAATCAGATGGACTCGATCCAGAGAGAGATGACCAGCTTCCTGTCCAGAGAGGAAGTGGTGTCAGGACTCAAACACTTACTGATGCACAGACAGTATAGCCTTTTCACACACAAAGCTTTTTATATATAAATTCACCATGAAGATCTTCTTTTTCATGGAATATTGCAGTGTTTATTGTAAATGATTAATCGGTGCACATCATCATTATTGTGTTAATAATCTTGAATCAGAATAAGTTCCTCTTGCAGCATCTCTACTCTTCTCTGATGACGAGGGCGGGGCTTTAACCTGTCACTCACATGAGATCAGCCAATAGCAAACCACAATCATCCAATCAATTCCCCACAGACACAATCAAGCCCCGCCCACATTTGTTCTCGTTCCAGAAGCGTTTCATTCGCATGGGGAATTGGGAAACTATATTTGTTGTAGTTTCCCGTTCACCACTATCTAACTGTGGCGAAACCATTGAACCACCAGCATGTTTAGGATTTTATATGCGGTTTCATTCCCAGAAGGTTTCCATTAAAGATGGTCATTACCTCCAGCCATTGGAGCAGCGCGGCCACGTCCCGGCCCACCTGTCTGCTGTTCTTGGCTGCGATTGGATACGGCTGAAGGGCCAGAATCCTCCAATCACTGATGAGCACGTTGACCTGCGCGAGCCGGACCTTCAGCGCAGACGCCAGATTAAAGATCCACTGCTCCATGAGTCCGTTCATCTGAGAGCAGAAGAGCACAATAATCATCAGCAGTTTCTCAAAGCGCTGGACACTAAATAAGCAGTACATAGAACAAGAAATAAAAAACAAAGTAAACATCAACAAGCAAATGCTTCTTTAAAAACGCTTTAAAAATGTCAGGTCTGAGCTTCTCTAAATTCAAGAGAAAGAGAGTTTGAAAGAGTCGAAAGCCCTGTTCTCATAGATCTAAAGCGGGTTTGTGGAGCTGTCAACCAATTAGACTGAAGAACACAGTCTGTGATTTGGGATGTAAGGGATTAACAGTGTGGATAAATAATGAGGAGCCGAGTAATGAGGTAATGCTTTATATGTCAGCATCATAATTTAAAATCGATACGAAACCTCACCAGTGCAAGGACTCCGAACCAGGAGAGATCTGATCGCATGTCCTGGTCCCAGGGTCAGGGTTAGGGTTAGGGTTAGTTCTAACTCTGGAGCCAGAGTTTTGTACATATTGGAGATTATTGAGTGTGGATTTAGAAACTCTGGATAAAAGGGCGCTACAGTAATCTATACGAGAGACAACGAATGACTTCATCAGCTTTTCAGTAACAGAGAAACTTAGCATAGGGCGCAATCTTGCTATATTCCTGCTATATTCCTGAGGTAATAGAGTGATGCTTTAACAGTGCTCAGTACAAAAGAGTCAAATGTAAGTCTGGCATCAATAATTACTCCAACATTCCTCATTTTTCTGAGAGTCTCCAAAAGAAACATGATAAATCAAAGACTTCCTTTAAACCCAAAGAAACCCAAAGAGTCTTTAAATGAAACATCCAAAATGCCTCTCGCTGTAAAAGTCTATCAATATTTCCACCACAGCGAAACTCACTCACTTTCTCGATGCCTGTGCACTTGAGTTGTTCAGTGTTGTGATTATGATCAATAACATGTCTGAAGTGACATCACGTCTTCGAATAGCTGATTTATGTTCTATTTCTAGTCCTCGGTGACCTCGATGTTTTTCCGTCTAGAAACACAATTAACATATCTAGAAAATGAATAGATGAAAAATTATATTCAACTGAAAAAGTAAAGGAATCTAATCTTGGATTCAAAAACTGTACAAATTCATGCAATTCCTCTTCACTATCTTCCCAGATGAGAAAACAATGCTTATGCATCTACCCCAGTACTGGAATTAAAGTCCAAAAGGGTTATTGTTATAAAGTCCACTTCATATTTACCCATGGACAAATAAGCATAACTTGCTTCCAGAATTGTGTTTTGATTGGAACAAGTGTTACAGCAGAAATCTTTAATGCTTCTGGAACAAACCCAGTCTGCAATGAATCATTATAATACTCAAAAAATCAAAGCAATATTTAAGAAAGCTTGTGGGAATAGAATCAAGCAAGCTGTATATCTCAGAATCAAACTGTGAACAAAGTCACCAGATCTAAATATTCACAACAAACACCCTTTCAACATGAAACCAAGAAATGAGACCTACACTTTCCCTGCCTCTCCCCAAACCTTGAGAAACACCAGCAAACCAAGATGGACCAAAGAGTGAAGCCGTGTTTGCGAACATTAGCGATTTTAGAAATAAAAACACAAAGGAAAGGAAACAAATAGTTGTTGGGAAACAGAAAAGATTTAACAGCATTAACTTTAAGCAATCTATTTATGGTTTGGAACAAGTGTCTGGGATCTCCTTGATTGTCTACAATAGTCGGAGATATGATATGATCTTTTGGTTTTAATGAATGCTCTGCAGTCGCCCAGAATATTCTTCCAGGCTTTGATAATAGACCCAGTAAGACGCCATTTCCGCTCCATTTGTCGTTATATGGAGGAGCAGACCGGGCGATCTACATTAACTACATTAACTGTAGATCTTTCTCCTCCAGCGATGCAGATCCCTTGAATCGTTCCCTTCCCTCCGTCTCGAGGAACTGCATGTTTGTTGACACATGAACTGCAGCGATACGCCGTGTTCACAGGCAAACATGGTTAGAGGAAAAATCAGTGCATTAAACTACTTGCTCTACATCATCCCAACTGACAATATGTTCCACAAACGTTCCCATTAAAGTATGAAAATGTTATTCTGAATGTTTTTTTGAACGGTCAAAACATCCCGTTTCTTAAATGTTTTAGAAGTTTTTTCTTGGTTGTGAATGTTGAGGAAACATTCCATTCTTCACACATTATGGGAATGTTCCTTATGAATGTTCTCTGAACGCTCTGAAACTAGTAACATTTAAAAAAAAATGTTAGACGAATGTCCAACCAAACGTTTAAAGTAAAAAAAAAATGTGTGCTAATGTTTAGAGAACATTACCCAGCAAGCAATTTTGTATATAAAAGACATCTAATAGCCGTCCGAACACATGCCTGAGTCTAGGCTAAAACAAGGCAACATTTGGGTTGTCAGTGAAAATGTAAAGACATCTAACGATAGCCTGAGTATAGACTAGATATGAACGCATCATTTGCTCACATGATGGAATATCAAACATCTCACAAGTTATTTTGGCAAAAACGACATGTAACCAAATTCAAGGTTATTTTGCCTTACATTGGGTCTATAGTTACCCTAGACGGTGAAATGACGGCTATTGGTATTAAAGAGCAGATAACTGTGAATGAACATTATATTAATGTTACTGTAAGACTTGAGAGGGAACATTGTGTAGGAGAAACGCTGATGATGTTTCAGTGTCGTGACGTACCGTCCACCCGTGTATAATGAGCACCAGAGGAAGGCTTGTGTTGTATCCGCATCTCTGGAGGCTTTCTGAGCGGAACGGGACCAGGGCGCAGGTCTCCTCAAACACAGAACCCTCGGCATACAGATGAAAGCTGGACTTCAGCAGCGTCTTCACTGGAGTCTTCACTGGAGTCTTCACTGGAGTCTCTGGAAAGAAAGCCAGATGTGTAACTGCAGCTTTCAACTCTTTCCATGGCAAACCTTCAAAGAGCCTCTCTGAGAACATGCAATTACAGAGTGAAGTTCACTGTGTCAGACTAAAATAAGAGCTGCGTGTGCCGGTCCATGGTTCAGGAATCGAGATCTTCTTACCTGTGATGTTTGAGTCTCCTCTCACAGACCCGGTGAAAACACACACGAGGAGTAAAGCGCTCAGGACTCTCATGATCAACAGAGGATCCACTTCTGCTCTTCTGCGGGAGTCTGAAGAAATACTCAAGGTAGAGAGTGTGTGTGAGAGAGCGGGAGACGGTTAGAGAGCATGTGTGTGTGTGAGAGGCTGTGGGAGGGGCCTGAGTGACTCATAGGAAACCATTCTCCGCTCTGATTGGCTGTTGTTCTGCCACTGTTTGAAGAAAGGGAAGTACAGGGTTAATGTGTTAGCTCTCACCACTCTTTCTCTTCCACTGGTTTTAGTTCATGAATGCTTTGGAATACAGACCTCTTTTTAGAGAAGAGAGCAGATTATTGCAGAAGTGGAAGCAGATATGAAAGTGTTAAAAGGTTTGATAAGTTTACTGTAAAGCAAATGTACTAAATGAAAAAATAATTATTCTACACAATATATATATTTTACAAAATAATTTGGACATGGCTGTTAAATCGAAGCCGTATGTTTAACCGTATGTGTTCCAAATTTTGAAGTTGATATCATAATTTCAGCCGCTAAAAGGTTTAAAGTTCATATCAAAACGGGTTTTAACCAGATTAATTTTGAGTGTTTAATGATAAATACTAAAATATGTGATAGATAGGGGAAAAAACTAAAAACAAAAGCGCATCATTTGGACAGAGAAAAAGACAAGATGTTATCAAGATTTGCATGATCTCTGTTGTAACCTGTTGAAACATTTAATCTGTATCAAGGTTATTAAAGTTAACTCTAACCCCAACCAAACCTGAAACAATGAACTCAAGAAAAGAAGAAAAATTAAACAACAAATTCAAAATTAAATGTTAAAAAAGTAACATAAGAACTAAAACTGCAACTATCATTCATTGCTTCGGAATGAACTACAACCATGAAATAGTTTTAGATTTGGTTTTTAATGCTTGTTCTAGATTTGATGAATGGAATGGCCCTAAATTTTGTAAAATTGGACACTATGAGCCACGGCTCAGGTCGGAGACGAGACCTTCTCTGTGTAATATGAACAGTAATATGAACAGGGAATAGGTATGTTTAATTTAAAGAACATTAATTGTAATTGTATTGTCACTGTACTGAATTGTCAAGTAATTTGCATGTGCTAACTGAAAAAGAACTGAAAAAGTAAGTAAAATATATTGATAGACTATAATGCGACACATAAGTGAAGATGAATATACTGTGAGGTCTTGATCTGTCGTTCAGCAGCAGAAACACAAACAGCTGACCAGTGTGCTGTAAAAGTTTCTTCTTTATTTCAGCAAAACACACAAATATACAGTCGATGTTGTAGGATTTCATTACAAAATATATTCTACTTTTTACCAAGACTTTCAAAACCAAGAAGTCAAAACTAGAAGCCTGATCTACAAACACATGAACAATAATCATAAACATAAATAATGTAAAAAGTATATGAATGACAATAAGGTGGAATACAACATTAGCATGAAAACTCAACCATCGTGATCTAGTGGAAAACTTTTGCACTTTTAAACGTATGTTCATCAGGATGTTTGTGACAATCTGATGCTTGTGTTTCCTGATTTTTGCTTAAATCTGGACAGAATTCCTGACGTGTTTCGGTGCATCTGTCATTTTAAAGATTTAAAAAGCCATTTAAATGATTATTGTGGATTTTGTACAATATTATCATCAACAGCAACATAAAATCACACATTCCGTACAGTGGAGGATTATGGGGCAACGTTAAACCGCAAGTTTTTTTTTTTACCTCAGTGTTTCTGTCTTGTTTTCCAGCACAAATATCTTTTAAAATCAAGATTAATTTAATGGAGATGCAAAATGACTGAAGATATTAAGACTTGCTTTCTGAATGAAAATGAAGCGAGTTTGTGCTTAAAGGTGCTTAGGTGCAGATGTCACGCGTTTTTTTATGCCGAAGCGTTTTTTGTGACATCCAGCAAACATCTCCTCACTATCCGCTAGCTGCCTGTCCCCTGAACACACTGTAAAGAAGCGCGGTCTCTGTAGACAGCCCAGGTTCCACTAACAGCAACAAAAACAAACTGGCCCAGCCTGGACCACGAAACATAACAAACAGTGTTCCAGCCAATCACCGACAGGAGTGATTTGGGGGTGGTGTGGGGGGGTTAGTGCGCGTGCACATGAAGGGGGGTGGGGGGGGGGGGTGGAGGAGAGAGATGCATGAAGAGGGAAGTTAGCTAGAGGAGAGATGTCCTAGACAACGACAACGATTAACATTAGAATTATATTCTCTTGAATTGTGATATGGCCGACACACGACCAAAGAGACAACGTTCCGATGAACAAATAGCAAAGAAGAGGGAAAAGGAAAAGGAGCGTGCAAAGTCCCGGATTTACATTGGAAAAGCCTGTTTCAGGAAGCACGAAGTGGGGGGGGGGGGTTTGTTCGAGCTAGCCTCCGTTTTGTTTGACAATACATCGAATGTCAACAAGAAGTGACGTCCCCCAACATCACTGAGAGCAGCTTTAAAACAAGAACAAATATCTGCCAATGGACTCAGAAAAATAAACTTAATTCAAAGGGAAAACCAGAGGATTATACTCCATTGGCAGATATTTGTTCTTAATTTCTTCATAATCTCTCTTCATTGTGATGATTTTTTCAGTAAGCAAGTCTTAATATCTTCAGTCACTTTGCTATTCCAGGAAATGTATCTTGATGTAAGAATGTTTAGATGTTTGTGCTGGAAAACGAGACAGAAACACTGAGGAAGAACATCATGTTTGTACAGACGTGACGCTTGTGTGCTGTTAAAGCACTTCCATGAATCATTCAGTAAAAACCAGATCATTATTAGAGCTGTAAAGAGTCTAAATGAGCTGGAACTATTTTAACTGGCGGATGCACGTCTGCTGATGGAGTTTACTCACGAAAACAGGATGAAAATGACCAGCTTTATTGTGTTCTAGCTCATGTTGATCATCTCGTATTTGTCCTTCAGGCTGCTGTCCTCGTCTTCCTCCTCATCCTCCTCTTCCTCGGGTTCTTCGAGAGGTTTGTCATTGTGTTTAGGGTGATGAAGCTCGATCAACAGAAAGTAGATCACAGCTCCGACGACCCCCCCCACCAGCGGCCCGGCAACAGGGATCCACCACCAGTAATCTGCAGTGCTGCACACACACACACACACACACACACACACACACACACACACACACACACACACACACACACAACCATCACAATATATCACATGTGATTCTGCAGCATCTTTAAAATCACAGATAAAGCAGCACTTATTCATTTCATCAGCCATCAGAACTACATTTGATGTATCCTCAGTTAAAAAGGATTATAAATCATGTTTTCATTTAAACCTGGTGTTTCGCACGGGTTTCTGTGAGGGTTAGACTCAGTAATAAATAGAATCAATAGGATTCTATGAGATGAACTTACTAATATAGTCAAACAAATGTGTGTGTGTGAGATAGAGATAATGTGATTCTGCATCCAGTCACATTTAAATCTCTTGAGTGCATGTGATATTATGTAATGAGCTGATCTATAGGGGTGTGACAGTGAGGGAATATTCCCACCGGTTAATCGACTAACACTAGTAAAACTGGAATACCGGGCGTTGGCGTTTTTCCCTCTTTTGCACCTCACATTTAAATAGCTAATTAGCCTCAGTGTAAATCATAACAGTGCGGAGCAGAGCGAGCGTTTTCAGTGAATTCCCATGGAAGTTGAGTGCTAACACACACACACACACACACACACACACACACTCGCTCCGCACCAGTGGACACGTTCCGTTACTAATGCCCGTGTGCATTTTACTTTCGCTTTTGAATTAGCGCCAATTCAGGTGCAGTTGCTTGAATGATGGGTTTATTATTATTCTGAATGAAAAACACAACAGAACGACAAACTCGCTTAAATAGACGCTTTTCCATTTCGCTCTGTAACCAAATCTTCCGCCATCGTCTTGACAGTGAATAGTGAGGCAGAGTGAGGTGAGATCTGACTCCGGCTGCGACCATGTTCAGTTTTAACTGCAGTGTCTGTTCACTAAATTATTTTTATTACTATGACAAATCAAAACGATGGTGGGGGCGGAGCCACGGTGGGCAAGTGAATTAACCGGTGATGCTAATGAACACCGACTATAGCAGCAAGCCTACTGATCAATCAAGGTTAGTGTGTGTGTGTGTGTGTGTGTGTCTGAGTGTGTAAGTATGTGTGTGTGTGAGAATGTGTGTGTGTGAGTGTGTGTGTGTGTGTGTGTGTGTGTGTGTCAGTGTGTGTGTGTGTGTGTGTGTGTGTGTGTGTGTGTGTGTGTGTGTGTGTGTGTGTGAGTGTGTGTGTGTGTGAGAGTGTGAGTTAATTAGACCGTCTGTGTAACCAGTCTGTGTTTAACCAGTCTGTGTATCCAGTCTGTGTATCCAGTCTGTGTGTAACCAGTCTGTGTGTAACCAGTCTGTGTGTAACCAGTCTGTGTGTAACCAGTCTGTGTAACCAGTCTGTGTGTAACCAGTCTGTGTGTAACCAGTCTGTGTGTAACCAGTCTGTGTAACCAGTCTGTGTGTAACCAGTCTGTGTATCCAGTCTGTGTGTAACCAGTCTGTGTAAAGTGTGTGTGCAGTTACACACCTGAACACCTCCATCCCCCACCCGGCCACAGCAGTGAAGAGTCTCGGGCCGAGGTCTCGCGCGGGGTTCAGGGGGTATCCGCAGTTCAGGCCCATCGACACACTGATGCCCAGCAGGATCAGGCCCACGGCCAGCGGCTCCACGCCTCTAGGGGCGCCGATGTTCCTCCCGTCCACGATGGCCAGAATACAGAGAACCAGCATTCCCGTTCCCACCACCTGACAGACGGAGCTCAGGTCAGTCACGCCAGCCGGAGACAAGTTTACGAAACACTTGTTAATTAGAAGGATCTGAATCAGGTCACCGGTTCAAACCGGATTGTTGTGTTTTTGGTTAGAAACGTTGAGCTGATCCATGTGCTTTAGTCAGGTCTGGGTTACTGCGGTCAGTCTGTGCCGTCAAACACTCACTGAATGTGTTGATTCAGACCCGGACTGGGTTCAGACTGACCTGATCCACGAATCCACCCAGGACGGTCAGGTGTCTCCCTGGATACGAGGCGAAGATGTGTCCTGTGGCGTTGATCCCCGTCACCGAGAGGATCCCGCTGGTGAACTCCATGAAGGCATCTGAACACGCAAACACACACGCATTAATCAGATCCGAAACACACGGGGAACCGCTGGATTCCACCAAACTCACCGTAATACAGTCCGAACACTGCGGCGGCCCCGACGAACGCCCCGAGCATCTGCGCCATCACATAGATGGGAAACTTCCAGATCTTCAGCTTCCCCAGAATCACCATTGCCAGGGACACGGCCGGGTTGAGGTGACCGCCTGACACAACAAACATTAATAGCTCACACTGTGAAATACAGAATCATTAAAAAAAATTTTTTTTTATTAAAATAAAAAACATATGGGTAAATCCATCAGCCATCTTTTCTGAATTAACAAGGCGTGTTGTTTGTCTGTGCTTGATACTAAAATCTGTTTTGTACCTTTAATATTGACATCCACCATAATAACACAGATGGTAAAAAGAAAGACATGATGTCTACAGTGTATGTCCATCTGCTATACACACACACACACACACACACACACACACACATTAGACCCTATACGACTAAGCTACTGAAAGAGATGCTTCCAGAGGTCACAGATCCTCTTCTTAATATCATTAATTCATCTTTGTCTCTAGGATATACGTACCAAAAACGTTTAAGCTGGCTATGATTAAACCGCTTATTTAAAAAACGCAACTTGATCCTATAGAATTAGTCAATTACAGGCCGATCTCGAATCTACCCTTTCTGTCAAAGACACTAGAAAAGGCAGTATCTTCACAACTGTGTTCCTTTTTAGAAAGAAATGATATCTGTGAGGATTTCCAGTCAGGATTTAGACTGTACCATAGTACCGAGACAGCTCTCATTAGAGTCACAAATGATCTGCTCTTATCATCCGATCGTGGTTGTATCTCTCTATTAGTGTTACTCGATCTTAGTGCTGCATTTGACACTATCGTCCATAACATTCTTTTAAATAGACTCAAAAATTATGTTATTAAATCATATCTGACCATTATCAGTTTGTAGCAGTAAATGAAGAGATGTCTCATCGATCAATCACAAGTTCAGTATGGCGTACCACAAGGCTCAGTACTAGGACCGCTGCTGTTCACTCTGTACATGCTACCATTAGGAGATATCATTAGGAAGCATGGCATTAGTTTTCACTGTTATGCTGATGATACTCAGCTCTATATTTCTTCACGCCCTGACGAAACTTACCAATTCACAAAATTAACGGAATGCATGGCTGATATAAAGACTTGGATGACTAGTAATTTCCTACTACTTAATTATGAAAAAACAGATATTCTAATTATTGGACAAAAAACGTCCTCACGTAATAACCTAGAATACTGTCTAACACTTGATGGCTGCTCTGTTAAGTCTTCGTCGTCGGTTAGGAACCTGGGTGTGTGTGTGTGTGTGTGTGTGCTCTTTGATACCAATCTTTCATTTGAAAGTCACGTGTCTAGTATCTGTAAAACCGCATTTTTCCATCTTAAAAATATATCTAAATTACGCCATATGCTCTCATTGACAAATGCGGAACAGTTAGTTCATGCGTTCATGACCTCAAGGCTAGATTATTGTAATGCTCTACTGGGTGGTTGCCCTGCACGCTTAATAAACAAACTACAGCTGGTCCAAAACGCAGCAGCTCGAGTTCTTACCAGAACCAGGAAGTATGACCATATTAGCCCGATTCTGTCAACACTGCACTGGCTCCCTATTAAACATCGTATACATTTTAAAATATTGCTGATTACTTACAAAGCACTAAATGGTTTAGCTCCGCAGTACTTGAGCGAGCTCTTAACGCATTATAGTCCTTCACGTCTATTGCGATCTCAAAATTCTGGCCAGTTGATAATACCTAGGATATCAAAATCGACTGCTGGCGGTAGATCCTTTTCCTATTTAGCACCAAAACTCTGGAACAGTCTTCCTAACATTGTCCGGGAAGCAGACACACTCTGTCAGTTCAAAGCCAGATTAAAGACACATCTCTTTGACCTAGCATTCACATAACACACTATAGACTTCTATAATTCAATGTTAGGCTGCATAGATTAGGTCAGCCGGAACCGGGAACACTTCCCATAAATCCTGATGTACTCGTTACATCATAAGAAGAATGGTGTCTACGCTAATATTAGTCTCTCTGTTTATCCCGAGGTTTACCGCAGTCCGCCGGATCTGGGCCGACACTATGTTGCTGTCTGGGCTGAGCGACTGAGCCTGGTTTCTCCCAAGGTTCTTTCTCCATCCTGTCACTGTCGCCTCTGGCTTCAATAACACTTAATATTCAATAATATTATTGATCTGACTGTATGAGAACTGAACTGAGCTGACGATGACATCATTTTTTGCAGAACTGCTCTATAGATTAAATGAACTAATTTAATAATTGATGATCTTTACAATGAAACTGAATCAACACTGAACTGACTTCAGCTGAACAACAGCCGAAATGCATCATTTTCCTGTTACACTCACACACACACACACACACACACACACACACACACACACACACACACACACACACACACACACTCACTCACACAGTAAGATCAATGAATGCGCCCTGATGCTCCAGGCGCTGTATGACCTCAAAAGCAGCCGAGAGGAACGTTTATTCAAGCCTGGCAGATCAAATCAATGTGTCAATCACAGAGAAACATCACAGTCGTCTCACCTGACAGAGATTCATCTAGACACAAACAGAACCAAACAACCGTCAACTCATGTGGACCAACAGGATTTATAGATCCGTTCTGGGAAATCCAATGATCAGATGGTGTTATTCCGGCTCACGTGTGTGTCCATGACAACAACCCCACGACATCATACACTACAAACATGAGGCTCTTCCTCTGTGTTCCTATTTTTCAGCAGAAACATCTAAACATTATAATTGACTCCATTGGCAGATATTTGTTCTTGTTTTAAGCACAAACTCACTTCATTTTAATTCCGAAAACAAGACTTAATATCTTCAGCCATTGTTCTTCTCCAGTAAATGTATCTTGATATAAGAATGTTTAGATATCTGTGCTGGAAAATGAGACAGAAGCACTGAGGAAGAGCATCATGTTTTTATGTGTGTGTGTGTGTGTGTGTGTGTGTGTGTGTGTGTGTGTGTGTGTGTGTGTGTGTGTGAGATGTTACCTAACCTGTGGAAGCTGCTGTGTGTTTGGCGTGAGGTTGTGTGTATGTGTGTGATTTACCCGACACGCCGCCGGACACGTAGACACCCATCATGAGTCCAGTGCTGAAGCCGATGTGGACCGTCAGCGGCTCGCCGAGAGTGTTTCTGCTCAACACCGTCTGGGCCACCGACCCGCAGCCGAACAACTGACACACACACACACACACCACAGGGACAAAATCATCAGAAACCATACAACAACAATACATACTCAGATATCAATAGATTATTAGTTAAATACTTCTGTCAGTCTGTGTCAAATAAAGCTGTTTAATAAAGTTCTGTCTGAAGTGAACGAGCGGAGACTCACCACCAGCACGAAGGTCCCGAGGAACTCGGCCAGGAACTCTTTGAAGATGCTGTGTTTGATGGCGCAGTGATGCTTCATGATCGCGTGTGTGTGTGTGTCTGATGTGACTGAACACACACTCGACACGCCGCTGCATTAAAGCCTCTGATGGGACGGTCCGAACACACACACATCTATTGATCCGCCTCATTATAGAAGAGCAGCTCAATCTGAGCTAAACATGCACTACATCCACTGCAAACATCACTTCATTTATTCATACTTTTATTAATCACTGATGCATTAAACTGAAACAAAAGCGACAGTAGAGATTTATAATGTCACAAAAGATTCTATTTCAAATAAATGCTCTTCTTTTGAACTTTCTATTCATCAAAGAATCCTAAAGAATAAAATGCATCAGTTTCCACAGAAATCTGCAGCAGCTCAACTGTTTCCAACACTGATAATAATCATAAATGTTTCTTGATCATCAAATCCTCTTATTAGAATGATTTCTGAAGGATCATGTGACACTGAAGACTGGAGTAATGATGCTGAAAATTCAGCTTTGATCACAGGAATAAATTACACTTTACTGTATATTCACATAGAGAACAGATGATTTACATTGCAATAATATTTCACTGTTTTACTGTATTTTTGATCAAATAAATGAGCAGAAGAGACTCTTTCAGAAACATTAAAAATCGTACCGACCCCAAACCTTTGAACGTTATTCCTCACCCTCACCCTGACCCAACCATGACCCTCACCCTAACCCTACCATGACCCTCACCCTGACCCTGCCATGACCCTCACCCTGACCCTGATCCTACCATGACCCTCACCCTGACCCTGCCATGATCCTCACCCTGACCCTAACCCTACCATGACCCTCACCCTGACCCTGCCATGACCCTCACCCTGACCCTGCCTTGGTAAAGCACCATCTGAGGGGAGCACAATCAAAATATGCTTTATTAAAACATATGAACCATATTTATCTGTCAGTAAATTCTGATCAAACAGAATGATAAGGACTGTGAATGAATTCATGAATTAACCTGGTTAAACGATAAGTATAATAGAAATGTGGCAAGAGACACACATGAAAGATTAATAAACAGTTAATTTGCATCTAGTGTTGCTTCAGTCTCATTTTCATCTTCATCATCTTCATCATCAGCTGTAATCTGTAGTTTATTGGGTCTGTTGTTGCGCCTGAAAACATAGGTCAGAGCTCAGTCCTTGTGTGTGAGTGTGTGTGTGAGTGAGTGAGTGAGTGAGTGAGTGAGTGAGTGAGTGAGTGTGTGTGTAAGTGTGAGTTTGTGTGTGTGTGTGTGTGTGTGTGTGTGTGACTCACCTGAGTCCACAGAGCTCGGTGTGCAGCTGCTCGTTCTGCTCCTGCTGCTCCTCCAGGTCTCTCTGCAGCTTCTTCTTGCTGTTCTCCAGCCTCTCCATCTCCTCCTCGGCCTCGTCCAGCTGACGCTTCAGTGTTCTCAGACGCAGTGCCAGCTGTAAACACACGCGTGCAGTGAGTGTGTGTTAGTGACACTTCAGTGCTCTCAGACGCAGTGCCAGCTGTAAACACACGCGTGCAGTGAGTGTGTGTTAGTGACGCTTCAGTGTTCTCAGACGCAGTGCCAGCTGTAAACACACGCGTGCAGTGAGTGTGTGTTAGTGACGCTTCAGTGTTCTCAGACGCAGTGCCAGCTGTAAACACACGCGTGCAGTGAGTGTGTTAGTGACGCTTCACTGTTCTCAGACGCAGTGCCAGCTGTAAACACACGTGTGCAGTGAGTGTGTGTTAGTGACGCTTCAGTGTTCTCAGATGCAGTGCCAGCTGTAAACACACGTGTGCAGTGAGTGTGTTAGTGACCCTTCAGTGTTCTCAGACGCAGTGCCAGCTGTAAACACACGTGTGCAGTGAGTGTGTGTTAGTGATGCTTCAGTGCTCTCAGACGCAGTGCCAGCTGTAAACACACGCGTGCAGTGAGTGTGTGTTAGTGATGCTTCAGTGCTCTCAGACGCAGTGCCAGCTGTAAACACACGCGTGCAGTGAGTGTGTGTTAGTGATGCTTCAGTGCTCTCAGACGCAGTGCCAGCTGTAAACACACACGTGCAGTGAGTGTGTTAGTGACGCTTCAGTGTTCTCAGACGCAGTGCCAGCTGTAAACACACGCGTGCAGGGAGTGTGTGTTAGTGATGCTTCAGTGCTCTCAGACGCAGTGCCAGCTGTAAACACACGCGTGCAGTGAGTGTGTGTTAGTGACGCTTCAGTGTTCTCAGACGCAGTCCCAGCTGTAAACACACGCGTGCAGTGAGTGTGTTAGTGACGCTTCAGTGCTCTCAGACGCAGTGCCAGCTGTAAACAAACGCGTGCAGTGAGTGTGTGTTAGTGACGCTTCAGTGTTCTTAGACGCAGTGCCAGCTGTAAACACACGCGTGCAGTGAGTGTGTTAGTGACGCTTCAGTGCTCTCAGACGCAGTGCCAGCTGTAAACACACACGTGCAGTGAGTGTGTTAGTGACGCTTCAGTGTTCATAGACGCAGTGCCAGCTGTAAACACACGCGTGCAGTGAGTGTGTGTTAGTGACGCTTCAGTGCTCTCAGACGCAGTGCCAGCTGTAAACACACACGTGCAGTGAGTGTGTTAGTGACGCTTCAGTGTTCTCAGACGCAGTGCCAGCTGTAAACACACGCGTGCAGTGAGTGTGTTAGTGACGCTTCAGTGCTCTCAGACGCAGTGCCAGCTGTAAACAAACGCGTGCAGTGAGTATGTGTTAGTGACGCTTCAGTGTTCTCAGACGCAGTAACAGCTGTAAACACACGCGTGCAGTGAGTGTGTTAGTGACGCTTCAGTGCTCTCAGACGCAGTGCCAGCTGTAAACAAACGCGTGCAGTGAGTGTGTGTTAGTGACGCTTCAGTGTTCTTAGACGCAGTTCCAGCTGTAAACACACGCGTGCAGTGAGTGTGTTAGTGACGCTTCAGTGCTCTCAGACGCAGTGCCAGCTGTAAACACACACGTGCAGTGAGTGTGTTAGTGACGCTTCAGTGTTCTCAGACGCAGTGCCAGCTGTAAACACACGCGTGCAGTGAGTGTGTTAGTGACGCTTCAGTGCTCTCAGACGCAGTGCCAGCTGTAAACACACACGTGCAGTGAGTGTGTTAGTGACGCTTCAGTGTTCTCAGACGCAGTGCCAGCTGTAAACACACGCGTGCAGTGAGTGTGTGTTAGTGACGCTTCAGTGCTCTCAGACGCAGTGCCAGCTGTAAACACACACGTGCAGTGAGTGTGTTAGTGACGCTTCAGTGCTCTCAGACGCAGTGCCAGCTGTAAACACACACGTGCAGTGAGTGTGTTAGTGACGCTTCAGTGTTCTCAGACGCAGTGCCAGCTGTAAACACACGCGTGCAGTGAGTGTGTTAGTGACGCTTCAGTGCTCTCAGACGCAGTGCCAGCTGTAAACACACACGTGCAGTGAGTGTGTTAGTGACGCTTCAGTGTTCTCAGACGCAGTGCCAGCTGTAAACACACGCGTGCAGTGAGTGTGTGTTAGTGACGCTTCAGTGCTCTCAGACGCAGTGCCAGCTGTAAACACACACGTGCAGTGAGTGTGTTAGTGACGCTTCAGTGCTCTCAGACGCAGTGCCAGCTGTAAACACACACGTGCAGTGAGTGTGTTAGTGACGCTTCAGTGTTCTCAGACGCAGTGCCAGCTGTAAACACACGCGTGCAGTGAGTGTGTTAGTGACGCTTCAGTGCTCTCAGACGCAGTGCCAGCTGTAAACAAACGCGTGCAGTGAGTGTGTGTTAATGACGCTTCAGTGTTCTCAGACGCAGTGCCAGCTGTAAACACACGCGTGCAGTGAGTGTGTTAGTGACGCTTCAGTGCTCTCAGACGCAGTGCCAGCTGTAAACAAACGCGTGCAGTGAGTGTGTGTTAGTGACGCTTCAGTGTTCTTAGACGCAGTGCCAGCTGTAAACACACGCGTGCAGTGAGTGTGTTAGTGACGCTTCAGTGCTCTCAGACGCAGTGCCAGCTGTAAACACACACGTGCAGTGAGTGTGTTAGTGACGCTTCAGTGTTCTCAGACGCAGTGCCAGCTGTAAACACACGCGTGCAGTGAGTGTGTGTTAGTGACGCTTCAGTGTTCTCAGATGCAGTGCCAGCTGTAAACACACGCGTGCAGTGAGTGTGTTAGTGACGCTTCAGTGTTCTCAGATGCAGTGCCAGCTGTAAACACACGCGTGCAGTGAGTGTGTGTTAGTGACGCTTCAGTGTTCTCAGATGCAGTGCCAGCTGTAAACACACGCGTGCAGTGAGTGTGTGTTAGTGACGCTTCAGTGTTCTCAGACGCAGTGCCAGTTGTAAACACACGTGTGCAGTGAGTGTGTGTTAGTGACGCTTCAGTGCTCTCAGGCGCAGTGCCAGCTGTAAACACACGTGTGCAGTGAGTGTGTGTTAGTGACGCTTCAGTGGTCTCAGACGCAGTGCTAGCTGTAAACACACGCGTGCAGTGAGTGTGTGTTAGTGACGCTTCAGTGTTCTCAGACGCAGTGCCAGCTGTAAACACACGTGTGCAGGGAGTGTGTGTTAGTGACGCTTCAGTGTTCTCAGACGCAGTGCCAGCTGTAAACACACACGTGCAGTGAGTGTGTTAGTAACGCTTCAGTGTTCTCAGACGCAGTGCCAGCTGTAAACACACGTGTGCAGTGAGTGTGTGTTAGTGACGCTTCAGTGTTCTCAGATGCAGTGCCAGCTGTAAACACACGTGTGCAGTGAGTGTGTGTTAGTGACGCTTCAGTGTTCTCAGACGCAGTGCCAGCTGTAAACACACACGTGCAGTGAGTGTGTTAGTGACGCTTCAGTGTTCTCAGACGCAGTGCCAGCTGTAAACACACGCGTGCAGTGAGTGTGTGTTAGTGATGCTACAGTGCTCTCAGACGCAGTACCAGCTGTAAACACACGCGTGCAGTGAGTGTGTGTTAGTGACGCTTCAGTGTTCTCAGACGCAGTGCCAGCTGTAAACACACGCGTGCAGTGAGTGTGTGTTAGTGACGCTTCAGTGTTCTTAGACGCAGTGCCAGCTGTAAACACACGCATGCAGTGAGTGTGTTAGTGACGCTTCAGTGCTCTCAGACGCAGTGCCAGCTGTAAACAAACGCGTGCAGTGAGTGTGTGTTAGTGACGCTTCAGTGTTCTTAGACGCAGTGCCAGCTGTAAACACACGCATGCAGTGAGTGTGTTAGTGACGCTTCAGTGCTCTCAGACGCAGTGCCAGCTGTAAACACACGTGCAGTGAGTGTGTTAGTGACGCTTCAGTGTTCTCAGACGCAGTGCCAGCTGTAAACACACACGTGCAGTGAGTGTGTTAGTGACGCTTCAGTGTTCTCAGACGCAGTGCCAGCTGTAAACACACGCGTGCAGTGAGTGTGTGTTAGTGACGCTTCAGTGCTCTCAGACGCAGTGCCAGCTGTAAACAAACGCGTGCAGTGAGTGTGTTAGTGACGCTTCAGTGTTCTCAGACGCAGTGCCAGCTGTAAACACACGCGTGCAGTGAGTGTGTTAGTGACGCTTCAGTGCTCTCAGATGCAGTGCCAGCTGTAAACACACGCGTGCAGTGAGTGTGTGTTAGTGACGCTTCAGTGTTCTCAGACGCAGTGCCAGTTGTAAACACACGTGTGCAGTGAGTGTGTGTTAGTGACGCTTCAGTGTTCTCAGACGCAGTGCCAGCTGTAAACACACGTGGGCAGTGAGTGTGTGTTAGTGACGCTTCAGTGTTCTCAAGACGCAGTGCCAGCTGTAAACACACGCGTGCAGTGAGTGTGTTAGTGACGCTTCAGTGCTCTCAGACGCAGTGCCAGCTGTAAACACACGCGTGCAGTGTGTGTTAGTGACGCTTCAGTGCTCTCAGGCGCAGTGCCAGCTGTAAACACACGTGTGCAGTGAGTGTGTGTTAGTGACGCTTCAGTGGTCTCAGACGCAGTGCTAGCTGTAAACACACGCGTGCAGTGAGTGTGTGTTAGTGACGCTTCAGTGTTCTCAGACGCAGTGCCAGCTGTAAACACACGCGTGCAGGGAGTGTGTGTTAGTGACGCTTCAGTGTTCTCAGACGCAGTGCCAGCTGTAAACACACGTGTGCAGTGAGTGTGTGTTAGTGACGCTTCAGTGGTCTCAGACGCAGTGCTAGCTGTAAACACACGCGTGCAGTGAGTGTGTGTTAGTGACGCTTCAGTGTTCTCAGACGCAGTGCCAGCTGTAAACACACGCGTGCAGGGAGTGTGTGTTAGTGACGCTTCAGTGTTCTCAGACGCAGTGCCAGCTGTAAACATACGCGTGCAGTGAGTGTGTGTTAGTGACGCTTCAGTGCTCTCAGACGCAGTGCCAGCTGTAAACACACGTGTGCAGTGAGTGTGTGTTAGTGACGCTTCAGTGCTCTCAGGCACAGTGCCAGCTGTAAACACACGTGTGCAGTGAGTGTGTGTTAGTGACGCTTCAGTGTTCTCAGACGCAGTGCCAGTTGTAAACACACGTGTGCAGTGAGTGTGTGTTAGTGACGCTTCAGTGTTCTCAGACGCAGTGCCAGCTGTAAACACACGCGTGCAGTGAGTGTGTTAGTGACGCTTCAGTGCTCTCAGACGCAGTGCCAGCTGTAAACACACGCGTGCAGTGTGTGTTAGTGACGCTTCAGTGCTCTCAGGCGCAGTGCCAGCTGTAAACACACGTGTGCAGTGAGTGTGTGTTAGTGACGCTTCAGTGGTCTCAGACGCAGTGCTAGCTGTAAACACACGCGTGCAGTGAGTGTGTGTTAGTGACGCTTCAGTGTTCTCAGACGCAGTGCCAGCTGTAAACACACGCGTGCAGGGAGTGTGTGTTAGTGACGCTTCAGTGTTCTCAGACGCAGTGCCAGCTGTAAACACACGTGTGCAGTGAGTGTGTGTTAGTGACGCTTCAGTGGTCTCAGACGCAGTGCTAGCTGTAAACACACGCGTGCAGTGAGTGTGTGTTAGTGACGCTTCAGTGTTCTCAGACGCAGTGCCAGCTGTAAACACACGCGTGCAGGGAGTGTGTGTTAGTGACGCTTCAGTGTTCTCAGACGCAGTGCCAGCTGTAAACATACGCGTGCAGTGAGTGTGTGTTAGTGACGCTTCAGTGCTCTCAGGCGCAGTGCCAGCTGTAAACACACGTGTGCAGTGAGTGTGTGTTAGTGACGCTTCAGTGTTCTCAGGCGCAGTGCCAGCTGTAAACACACGTGTGCAGTGAGTGTGTGTTAGTGACGCTTCAGTGTTCTCAGACACAGTGCCAGCTGTAAACACACGCGTGCAGTGAGTGTGTGTTAGTGACGCTTCAGTGTTCTCAGACCCAGTGCCAGCTGTAAACACACGTGTGCAATGAGTGTGTGTTAGTGACGCTTCAGTGTTCTCAGACACAGTGCCAGCTGTAAACACACGTGTGCAATGAGTGTGTGTTAGTGACGCTTCAGTGTTCGCAGGCGCCGTGCCAGCTGTAAACACACGTGTGCAGTGAGTGTGTGTTAGTGATGTCACTCTCTAAATTAACACAAGACAGACTAATGCACCCAAAAAACACTTAAATTTACTCTAAATTCATTGGGCTCCTTAAAAGGAGCCGCAGTCCCCATCATTCCTGCTCCTTCTG